>NC_084823.1:33167836-33436844 GCF_958449725.1 Rosa rugosa
TTCTAATCCCCTTTTCTACGGAAGGTGTTTCTATACTATTTTCTGAACAATACCAAGAGCCTCTTTTGGATTCGAATTTGTACAGTCTTAATGGAGAATCACAAAACTTGAATGTACTTTAGGTTAAAATGTATATTTCGTTGTCATTTGTCAAGATCCAATAGGACTTGCACTTATCAAATATTCGATTGAACTTTAGGTGAGAATGGATGATATGTATGAGTTTGTTGGCAACTTGGTGTTAATATGATATAAAAAACTGCACAATTAAATTTTATACCCGATGTTTGGACTTTAGCAGTAGTCAGATGAACTGTAGTGGTGGAATTGACGAGTGCTATAGGTTAAACCAGTTTGTATAATCAGATGCCATTTTAGTAATGATGACTGTGTTTTGGGTAGTGTGGGGCTTAGGAAAAAAAGGGATTTTGACAACAGACTTGGACGGAGGAGTTAGGTAATGGTATTATGTGATATATTGATAATCCGGTTCTTCTTCTACTTCCTCTTTTTTTTTTTTTTTTTTTTTTTTTTTGCATTGTGAAATTACAAATCATTTTAGTAGGACTGTAAACTGTTACCGTAATTGAGCATTGTTGTCCTAGTTAGGACTTGATGGATTTCTCTCTTTGTTTGGTTGATACGTTTTGAGCTGATAGGTTCATTGATCCTAATGAGTTCCTTCTTTGCTTCATTTTCTTAACATTTGTAATATCTGAATATTGTTTGTATATTTGTGTAGGTTGCCACAGAAAAAGGTCTTTTCTCTATAGTCTTCAATCTCCAAGTAAGTTGCTTTACTTTTCTGTCTCAACGAGTCTTGATGTTTGAGGAGTTAGGAATTGATGATTCCTGTTTACAGGTTCCTGGGTCAACACATTACAGTATGGTATTCTATTTTGTGACAAAGCAATTAGTACCTGGATCTCTCCTGCAACGTTTTGTTGACGGTGATGATGAATTCCGTACTAGTAGACTGAAGCTTATTCCATCAGTTCCTAAGGTATTGATCTCAGTTTCTATAAATTCCGTACTAGTCGACTGAAGCTTATTTATCAGTTCATAAGGTATTGACTCAGTTTTTTATACGATTAAAAATAAAAAATATAGAAGTCCAATTTCAGGAATTTGGCCTTCTAGTTTATATGGAAACATATATATATTGAAAGTATTGTTCTTTTTTGTTGTTTTGGGCTTTTTAAGCCCCCATTTATCAAAAAATATACACATTCATACACAGACACACGCGCACACACACACACACACACACACATATGTAATAAGTATCTTTCTTTTGGAATGTTAGTATTATCTAAAAGGATCTACAGATATCATAGTGTAGGTTCATAGTGTTGGCGATACTTTGGGATTTTAGAATGATCACTACAGAAATGGGATGCAAATTTCTGTGCCATATCTGCTCCAAATCATTTTGGCTACTTCCAATCTTTGTTTGAAAGAAAGGAAAAGGAAAAGAACAATACAACACAATCAAGATTGGCTAGAAGGAAGAACTAGACAATACCAAGAAGAATCATCAATAGCAGGATTAAAGATCAAACCCCATATTAGGCTTAACATGCTAGCAATTCAACTGCCTAACTTAAATCAGAAACACTTGACAAAAGGCTTATGCATCATATCACAACTCATATAAAGGTGCCAGTCAACCACACAATGACATGAGCACCAGCCAACAAAATTGAATCAGTGAGCTTCCATTGCCTAGTAACATGGCAATGAATAGGGAATGCCCCAAATTAAGAGGCACTGAACTAAGTTGATATTGATGTTTAAAAGTCCTTGACCATTTCCCCAAGGAAATGCAGTGGCCAAAAGCTTCTCAAAGATTTAGGGAGATGCATTCTTTCTAACTTACAATGACAGATTCAATGAAGTCTAGTCAAGGTGTAATATTCCAGAACTCAATCCAGGAGTTTTAACTTCCAAGCAGAATATAGTATAAAGGCCAGTAGGAGATGGAAGCCAGAATCCTCTCTAGTTCAACTCTTTTTCCTTATATTTCCTAGTCTCCATTTGCAACTCTATACAAAGCTAAGAATGCACAAATTTCACTAAAAGAAAAACCAAATCATAAGAATTGATTGGCAGTCTCCCATACCATCGAGTACGTGCCTTCATGGTTTAGAATGGAAACCCATGATTACAGAGAGAGCGCTTGAGTGGCCTTCTGAGGAAGATCTGAATGAACCATCTAACAAAGCATTGACATCCAGTTTAGCTAATGAAACCTTAACTGCAGGTTTGTTCAGATGAAGAATTTCCCATTCTTATATGCTTATTGTGGTGGTATTTTCTTTGATTTTCCTGCAGAAGCTCTGTTTTTTTTATATTTTTTATTTTTTTTATAACTCTATTTCTGTATGTTTTATCTTCTTCTCTTATTCTCTGTTATATAATAGAAACAGGGTATGTTTCATATATGTCATTGAGTATTATTTATGGAACCATGCAGGGTTCATGGATTGTTCGCCAGAGTGTTGGAAGCACCCCTTGTTTGTTGGGAAAAGCTGTTGATTGCAATTACATCCGCGGTCCTAAGTACTTAGAAGTAATATAAAGCTCCCTTTTTGGGCCTGGACTTTGGACCTGTTTTTGTTATATCTGTTATTAAGGGTTTTCATATTTCTGCAGATTGATGTGGATATTGGTTCCTCTACTGTTGCTAATGGTGTTTTGGGGCTTGTAACTGGTGTAATTACAACATTGGTGGTTGACATGGCTTTTCTTGTACAGGTATGTTTTCTTACCTAATCCAAAAATCTTAATAAACTGTGATCTGGAATCAATCCAAAACAGATGGTATGTTTTTTGTTCTAGCACACAACTTATGGCAATCCTGATCTTTTGTTCTACTGAATCGTTATTTCTTGTTCGTTTTTCTTATTCAGAATGGAAAATTAATAATTGATACCAACTAGGACGCTTTCGCCCTTTCACTGTAATGGCAAAAATGGCAAATACTCTGCATAAGATATCAGATGAAATGAAGAAGTTTTTGTAATTTGATTTAAGATAGCATACAGTATACATGTTCCATTGTCATCTTTGGTATGATGTCATTTACTGACATAGAAACTGGCTTATTTATGATTACAGCATGCATTGTTAAAAGACCAATTTGATCTCAATTTAACTGGTTCCATGCATTGTTTAGAAAGTTCATTTCTTTTTTCTATTTCGCATTGAGAGATGTGGATAGTTGGATACGGCTTTTATGTCTGATAGTCAAGCTTTCATCAATTTGTAATTAAAGCGCTAGTGCTACTGTCGTAAAGTGTTGTTATTAACGTCTTAGATCTTTATTAATGTATAATTGTGCTCGAGTAATCAGCAATGCTTAGGGTATGAAACTCTTTTCCTTGCATGGTTTTATTCATATGAGCAATGGTTGGCAAATGTTATGTTACTTTGTAAGTTGACTAAGAAATGGTTTCCTACAGGCAAATACTACAGATGAATTGCCAGAGCGGCTAATTGGTGCAGTCCGTGTTTCTCATATAGAACTCAAATCTGCCATAACTCCAAAGCTGGAGGTGGATCCATCTACATCATGACAGAAAGACAATTAACCCTTCTGGTTTTATACAAAATCATTGGTTCAGATATGCTTGTAATTCATCTCCTTATATCATTGCCATATCTCACTTCAGGAATGAAGATAGTCAATATCTCAAGTGCAGTTTTTGCACAAAATAGTGACGGGACTTTTATAATAAGTACAGTCCAGGTAAATTGTTTTGTTCAATATTTTTTCGTTCAATTCAAGGTATATTCTTCTTTTCCAGCCTTTGGGGACTGTCAAGTTTGGGTCCATGCTGAGTATTAGGTGTTTTTAGTGGTTCTCATTGGTAATAGCAGGATGGTTTGTAGTTACTTCGTACCAAGTTTTGTAAGACATTTTATAGAATGGGAATGGCATAGGGCTATTGGTTCGATATAGAGTAATAGCAACCTTGCATCTGGAATGAACCATGGGTTGGCCCGTGTTCCTATGCATATGACCCAGTTTTGCATCTACAGTATTTGTTGCATGACTATATGTCAGCGACTACATATTTATGAAGCAGCTGGCCCTTATAGTAGTACCCCTCCAAATTGCATGTTCTTTTTGTACCTGCTGAAAGAATTGGCAAGCCAGCAGATTTGTTTATTTGTAAACTTTGGATATCTATAAAGAAAGAATTGTCCCTCTGTGGGATGGGAGTCTGTCTTTCTGTTTTGTACCAAGTATTATCAAGTTGGTTCATCTTTTAAAAGATTAATCTGACCTGCTTACGAATTGCGTTGCGACATCAGTGTCCGAACTTTTTTTTTGTTTTTTGGTGAAATAAGTGTCCGAACTTTCTGTGAATTAGATTTTGTTGCTAATATATTTCTATGAAAAAATTGCATGATGAGATTACTATGTTAAACCATTATACAACATTCATACAGAAATTAGTTTTCATGTTTTAAGCAAACTTAAGAACCAAGGGGATTTGTCTTAAATGCTTGAAAGACTTGATCATCCATAATTTTGCTTACTCTTGTCACGTTTCTCATTTAGAGCAAGTCCACCGGTTTGTTTTTGACCGGTCAGGAGCTACATCTTACTGAGGTGGTGACCTTGAACCTGCAAATCTGGTTTCCAGCGGTTTGTTTGTGACCAGCCAAAAACTTGGCTTTCTTGACCGAAGTCAAGAATTTAGTCATGGCCATGACTAAATCCATGACACAGGCAAGAAATCAGCCAGCAAGGCCCAGCCCGAAAACGTGGGCGACGTCAACAAATGAGGGGAGAAGGAGACGAGCCAGCAACGGAAGTGAAGGACAACTGCTTGACACGTGGCGCCGCAACTCCCACACGCGTTGCTTCAGTCGCTTACGCGACATGGAATGGGCCGGAGTAGGAGCACGTGGAAGAGAGCCGTTGGAGGGCTTTGAATTCTGATCCCAACGGTCATGAAATCCCAGCCCTTGGTTTCAATTAATTTCCGGATCCAACGGTAAACAATAATTATATTTGTACTATATATATACATAACATTAATAAACGGTAACAAAAATAAATTATAAACAATTTTTATATAAATACCTACCATTTAAAAGCAAAAAAAAAAAAGAATTAAGTGAACATTAAAAATGAACAGTCTTGACTGGTCAAGAAAAAAAATGGTGGAAACTCATGTCTAGTGGTAGTGAACAGTAACTTGACTGGTCGAATTCTTGACTTTTCGATTTTAACATTTCTTGACTACGGGTGAACTTGCTCTTAAGAATGATCTTTATTATTTGAGAGGAAATGTCAAACTGTACATGTAAATATCCTCCGCGAAGGAGAGATATGCATTACTTGACAAATTTTTTGTTGACAAAATCACAAAAAGCATCCAGTGAGGCCACCGAGCTTGCCGGATAGCCATTCTCGAACTTGTCCCGGATCGCCGCCGATCGTGTCCTTATCTCTTCATCTTCCAAAACCCTGTCCAAGCCAACCATTATGTCGTCCTTGGTAACCTTATCAGCCGGATAGCCCTCGGACACCATGCTCCCTACTTTGAGATAGCTCACCACCAGCTTCGCATTGTAGTACTGATCGCCCCTAATTGGCCACGCCAATAGCGGCACGCCACGTACAACTGCCTCCAGCGTAGAATTCCACCCGCAGTGAGATATAAACCCGCCGGCCGATTGATGGCTGAGGATCAATAGCTGTGGGGCCCAGCCGTGAATTATTAGACCTCTCTTTCCGACTTTAGCATCCAACCCGTTTGGAAAATAGCTCTCTTCCGGTGGACCACCCGGACCCGGACGCCCCGAACCGGGACCCGGTTTTCCGGACTTGCGTTGGATGACCCATATGAACGGCCGGGTCGACTCCTCCAGTGCTTTGGTCAGCTCCGGGTACTCCTCGTTTGTGGGATTCACCTCGCTGCCGAATGACACGTAGACGACGGATCCACGTGGCTTGGAATCGAGCCATTGGATGATCTCGTCCTCTGTGTAGTTGGATTCGCGCTTGGGTCGGATCTCCGGGTCGTGGAGCAGGGACTCGAACGACTTCCAGTACTGCTCCGGCAGTAAGGGACCCACTCCCCAAACGGGTTTTCCGGTCAAGTCGGAAACGTAGTCCAGAAATGGACGTTCGAGATCGTCACACGTGTTGATCAGTATCGCGGAGGAGCTCTTCACCTCCTCCACCCACGGCGCCGGTTCGCCCGGGAGAGGCGGTCCTCGCGGCGGCTTCATTCCGCCAGGACCGCCGGAGTGGGAGGGTGTTTTATGCGGTGGCGGTGACGGAATCCAAGGACGCCGTTGTTTGAGATCCGAGTACGTAATGACCATGTTTTCGGGTAACCCGGGAAGGGCTCTGGCCTCGCCGGGTTTCATGTCGTCGGGTCGGACCACCCACACGGCGTGCTGGATGGCGGCCCAGGCGGCCCCGGAGGTGATGAAGACCACCGTGGGAATCCCGAACTTCCAAAACACCTCCTGCGTCTTGCTCATAATGTGGTCTATGACGGCGAAAACGGGTCGGGTCGGATCCCGGTGCGGCTGGGCCAAGAACGCCTCGAGGCCCTGAAGCATGTGGTGGCTGGGGAAAGGCGACGGCGGTGAGGAGGAGGAGATGTTGGTGAGTTTGAAGAGGGGAGATTGGAGGAGAGAGGAGGGGATGGAGGAGGTGAGATCAGATTCGAGGATGAGGGTGATATGGTAATTTCGGGCAATGAGGTGGTTGCAGAGCTCGAGGCATGGGAAGAGGTGGCCCTTGCCATCTTTGGGCACTACTAGAATCTCAGCAGTCATTGGGTTTAGTAGGAGCACAAAGAGAGAGAGAGAGAGGCTAGAGGAAGAAGAAGGCTCTTTTATAACTACTGACCGAGGTCTCTCACTCTTGGACAGTTTGGTATAAAGGAGACTGTTTGGTCTAAAAGGTGTTGTGTGATATTTTTGGGTAAAAAATTATTTGTGCCAATTTCACTTTCCTGTTTTTAGTGTCAGTAAAAGTTAATAATAATGCCGTTATGTTGTTCGACCGTTTCGGGTCGGGTTATAGTAGAGGTTCTGATTTGTAATTTAATTTTTCTTACAAAAAAAGAAAATAGAGAGATAGTCACAAGACGACTTGCTGTAAAAGGTAACTTAATTTCGTTCTTGTTTCTTTATGAAGACATGAAGATTTATCCTTGATTCCAAGCTCTGTTCTTCGTCATGCCTCTAGAGAAGTGTGAATGCAGTTGCGCACTCTCTAGCTAATTATGCTATGCAAACATGCTTGAGATTCTAACCCCCTTGTTTTTATTCATGATGTATAAGCTTCTGATTGTATAAGCATGCTCATAAGTTGCATTCTCCTATAAATTTGTTTTAATTTTATACATACCATATTTGTATTCTCCTCATTTTACACTCTCTCTTGATTTTGTTATATAAGAGCATCAAATCAGCATGGTCGATCCAATATTTTTTTATTTTCTTTTTTTTCTAAATCTTTACGTGAGACCTTATTTAATGACTTCATTAGAAATGTTCTAGGTGATAAATTGTGCATTGACATGCCTAATTTTAAGCCAACTTTTGATGGTTTTGCGAGAATGAAATGTACTAAATTAAACTTGCCGGTATATGTTGAAATTATAGCATTTCAACCTCATTCTGGAATGATTGTTATGTAAGTTCGAATTTGATAGTTGAAGTTAACTTAGTCTACAATTATGCTGATCGATTTCTTTATTAGTTGAAGTTATCCTATTCATTTTCTTGGCTGCATTTGCTGTATTAATTAGTTCGGTATTTCCTTGGAAGTTTACCAAATAGGTTTTTCTAACTATATGCCGAGTGATTCTCCAACTACCCTTTAAATCCGGCTCATCCTTAGCAACTGATTACCTAATCAGATTAAGTTTTTCCGTATACCAAGGCACCATTTCCTCTACAAATTCATCAAGCTCTGAAACTCACCTTCCTTAATATCCATCTCTCAAAGAACAAAAAAAAATCTAACAGAGACGGAGAGATGGAAGGCTATCTTGTACGTACACTACTAGCTTTCGCCATTCTCTCGTTGTTTAACCACATAAACCCCTGCACAGCAACCTTGCTTCCTAATGAACCAAACACCGACTTCATAAGAACTTCTTGCAAAGTCACATTACATCCCATTTTGTGCTATAATTCTCTCAAGGATTACGCATGCAAAATCCAGACTGATCCGAAATTGCTAGCTTATACTGCTATCAATGTGACTCTTGAGTTCACCAAACAATCTCTAGCGACAGTGAAGCGGTTTCAAGAGATTGGTGGTTTGAATCCTGTTTTAGCTTCAACAATGGAGGCATGTGCAAATGAACTTACTGTCGCTATGGACGACATCCAGAATTCCAAAGAGGGATTGGAGGATCATGTAACAGAAGGCTCTGATCCCAAGCTTGAAATGGGTGAAACTCAGGCGTGGCTTAATGCCGGACTAACAATAGAGCAGAAATGCTTTGATGGCTTTGCTGTAGGTCATCTTGATGGGAAAGTGGAGACCCTTACTCGCAGAAATATTATGAAAGTCGCGCATTTAACAAGCAATGCCGTGCAACTCCTCAACCACTATGCATTATCTAAAGTTATATATCCTTAGATTTTTTTTTCATATTTGCTCTTATGGGAGACTTGTGAAATATACATGTAACACGTACTATACCTAAATGTATATCTAAGGTGTAGTTATCTGGGAATCAATTGATTTAAGGATGTAATATAAAGAAAAAAGCTGACAATATTGGAATATTAGAGTAGATTGCCTGTAAGTGTGTGTATACCCTTATTTTTCTTATGAAGTGAATTTGATTTCCTTGTTCTAGAATCTAGATAGAGGCATCAAAATGCACAAGTTAGGAGGCACATTATACATAGTAATCCACCTCGTAATTAAAGGATAAAGACGCACTGCGTACGCAATACTATCAATCATGTACTGCAACTTGTTGAAGCTCATATATACGATATCAAGCAAAACAGGACTTGAAAACATGGAGCCTTCATATTAAAACAAAATCAACAGCCTTGCATTGACCACAAGATCAACCTAATTAAAACAAAATAAACCAACATGTCTATAGGTTCCACGGTTTGTTGCCCGTGAGGAATTAACCACTCATATAGGTTGGGGGTGGCCATGTTGGAGGATCAACATAGATACGAGGAAAGTGTGTTTCAATTCAATCGTCATGCTCAGGCTGGAGCTGGATCAAGCTGATACACCTGGAGGGTTAGGACTCGTCAGAATTGGAGAAGGTACCACAGCCTTGCATTGACCACAAGATTGTGAGATGCGACTTGATCGTCTCGACATATCCATCAATGTACAAGTCTCCAACAAAGAAGAACCAATCTGCGAAACACCATATGTTTACCCTGCCTCTTCCCATGATCCCATCTGCAAGTTTCCAGACTTCTCTGCTTTGGGGACACATCCATAGGGTATGCATGATAGATTCTTCCTTAGCACCACAGTAAAGACAACTTGGGGTTGAGATGACTCTTCTTTTGCAGAGATTTTGAGCACAGGGAAGAATATTATGAATAGTCTCCATCAATTTTGGCAATAACAAGCAATAGATTGACGATAAGAAAAGAGGCCTCTAGGAGTAGTAAACACATTAAGGATTCACGATATCCTGCTAATTACCATACAAGAACAAAGTCAATGAGCTAAAGTTGCTTTGCCTTTCTGTCTAATGAAGTCCCCAAAGGCATCTAAAGCAGCCACAGAACTTGTTGGAAAACCATGCTTAAACTTAGCACTAAGCTTCACAGCTCGTTGCTTCATGTCTTCATCACTCAGTAGCTTCTCAATTCCTCTCGTTATATCCTCCTCCTTTATTGTCTGTGAGAAATCCTCAGAAATCAGATACCCAACTTTGAGATAGCTCGCTACCAATTTAGCGTCCGAGTATTGATCCCCTCTAATTGGCCACGCCAAGAATGGAACTCCACGACCAATTGCCTCCACAGTTGAATTCCACCCACAATGCGACAAGAATCCTCCTGTTGATGGATGACTTAGAATCAAGAGCTGTGGCGACCACCCGTGTATGATCAAGCCTCTTTTTCCGACACGAGCATTCAGCTCGTGCGGAAAATAGGCTTCTTCAGGGTCAGAACCGGACTGTGGAGGACCCCGCGAGAGGCCTGCATTGGTTTGGACCACCCATATGAATGGCCGGGTTGACGCTTCCAACGCCTTGGCTAGTATCTCGTACTCCTCCTTAGCGGGACCCCCCACAGTTCCAAATGAAATGTACAACACCGATCCATGTGGTTTCGTATCTAGCCACACATTTACCTCTTCTTCGGTGACATTTGATTTCCGATTGGTTCGAATTTTGTGGTCGTGGAAAACCGAACCGGCCGATTTCCAATATTGTTCGGGCAAGAGCGGGCCCACGCCCCAAACTGGTTTTCCGATGTTATTGGAGACGTACTCGATGAATGGATACTCCAGATCGTTGCACGTGTTGATCAAGACTCCCATACACGGTTCGATTTCTTCTAGCCACGGTGGTTTATCACCGGGATTGGTTGGGTGATGTCTCTCCGCCCCAAACTTTTTTCGAGGTGGTTCAGGAGGAAATCTCTGTCGCTTGAGATCTGAAACCGTAATAGCCATTTCTTGGGGTAACCCGGGTAGTAAGCGAGTCTCACCGGCTTTGATATCTAAAGGTTGGGCCTTCCACATGGCATACTCCATGGCGGCGGAGCAAGAACCGGAGGTGAAGAAGCTGACTGCCGGAATTTCATATCTGTTGAAAATCTCGAAAGTCCAGCTCATCTTCATGTCAACAACCGCATAAAGGGGTCGGACTGAATCCGGATCATGGAGGAGTTTCTCAAGCCCGACTGCTATCTGGCTGTGGTGTGCGTGGTGGCAGTGAAGTGGCTGAGAACTCGGCTCCTGCGGCGGAGGAGAAGAATCAGAATCAGAATCAGATGGTGGGGTTTCAGAAACCTCAGCGATTTCAACGAGTGGGTATTGGCGGAGAGATGAGGGTATGGAGGAGGAGACTTTGGAAGAGATAACCATAACGGCTTTGAAGTTTCTGGAGGCCAAGTGCTTGCAGAGCTCCATTGAAGGGAAGAGATGGCCCTGACCAAAAAAGGGAACGATCCATATCTCATTTGCCATATTTGCAGAGTTGGGTTTGGCTTAGAGTTCTGCAATACGGCTCGGGATTATATAGATAGCGTAGTGATCCAAGAATGGAGAAGAAGAAAGGAGGAAGAAAGCTTAACTGAGAAGTTATGGATCAATGAAATAGAGGTAGGAAGAATGGTTTCGAGTTTCGACTTAGGTACGTGAATGAAAGATTTGCTGATTGCTAGTTGTGTTTGAAATAATAGCAGACCGACGTGCTGTACTTATAAGATCAATATTTCTCAAATTTTAAATTTTTTTCTCTAAGCGAATTATAACTTTGATTGAAAAAATGTAATGCCATATGTCATTGTCTATGTCACATGGTGTTATCTTGACATCATTCTATCCAATGTTTTTAAATCTAGCCACTCAGAAGAGGTGTACGAGTTGTGTAAATTGAGGCATCAAGATTCAGATCTATAGTCTTATTAATTATACATTAGTACGAAGAGGAGAAAAGAAGTCAAACAGAAACTCTTCTGATTAACCTACCAAGACAAAAGGCAAATGACAAGATGCTTTGTTTTTATGTCCAAGATAGTCTCCAAAGGCATCTAAAGCTGCAACAGAACTTGTTGGAAAGCCATGCTCAAACTTACCACTAAGCTTCACTGCTCGTTGCTTCATGTCTTCATCACTCAGTAGCTTCTCAATTCCTCTCGTTATATCCTCCTCCTTTATTGTCCGTGATAAGTCCTCAGAAATCAGGTACCCAACTTTGAGATGGCTCACTACTAATTTAGCATTGGGGTATTGGTCCCCTCTAAATGGCCACGCCAAGAATGGGACTCCCCGACCAATTGCCTCCACAGTTGAATTCCACCCACAGTGCGATAAGAATCCTCCTGTTGATGGATGGCTCAGAATCAACAGCTGTGGGGCCCAACCATGTATGATCAAGCCTCTTTTTCCGACTCGAGCATCTAACCCGTGCGGAAAATAAGCCTCTTCGGGTAGTGCGGGGCGACGAGGACCCGGCGGCCAGAGGCCCGCATTCGCTTGGACCACCCATATGAATGGCCGTGCTGACGCTTCTAACGCCTCGGCTAGTATCTCGTGCTCCTCCTTGTTGGGACCCACCAAGCTTCCGAACGATATGTACAGCACGGATCCACTTGGCTTCGTATCCAGCCACTGATTCACCTCGTCTTCGGTGAGGTTTGATTTTCGGTTGGTTCGAATTTCGCGGTCGTGAAGAACCGAACCGACCGATTTCCAATATTGTTCCGGCAAGAGTGGGCCCACGCCCCAAACTGGTTTTTCAATCTCATCGGAGACGTATTTGATAAAAGGATGCTCTAGATCATCGCACGTGTTGATCATGACTCCTACACATGGTTCAACTTCTTCCACCCACGGTGGTTTGTCACCGGGGTAGGCTGGGTGATGTCTCGGCGGCCCAAACTTAGTTCGAGGTGGCTGAAGAGGAGGAAAGAAGGATTTCGAGCCTCCTTGTGGGCCGTCACGAGACTGTCGCTTAAGATCCGAAACCGTAATAGCCATTTCTTCGGGTAACCCGGATAGTAAACGGGTCTCACCAGCTTTGATATCATCCAACGGGTGGCTCTTCCACATGGCATAGTCCATGGCGGCAGAGCAAGCACCGGAGGTGAAGAAGTTGACTGCCGGAATTTCGTATCTGTTAAAAACCTCGGAAGTCCAGCTCATCATCATGTCAACAACGGCACAAAGGGGTCGACGTCGGACTGAATCCGGATCATGGAGGAGTTTGTCAAGCCCGACTGCTATCTGGCTGTAGCGTGCGTGGTGTTTGTGAAGCGGCTGAGAACTCGGCTCCTGCGGTGGAGAAGACGAATCAGACGGTGGTGCTGCTGCTTCAGAAATTTCAGCGATTTCGACGAGTGGGTATTGGCGGAGAGATGAGGGTATGGAGGAGGAGAATTCGGAAGAGATAACTAAAACGGCTTTGAAGTTTCTGGAGGCCAAGTGCTTGCAGAGCTCCATTAAAGGAAACAGATGGCTCTGGCCGAAAAACGGAACGATCCATATCTCATTTGCCATATTTGCACAGTTGGGTTTGTCTTAGAGTACGTTCTGCAATACGGCTCGGGAATATATATATATAGCGTAGTGATCCCAGAATGGAGAAGAAGAAACGAGGAAGAAAGCTTAGCTGGAAAGGAAAAATGAAAATAGAGGTGGAAAGAATGGAGTCTTTGACTGCTGGATAAGTGTGAATGAAAGACTTGCTGATTGCTAGTAGTGTTTGAAATAACAGACCGACCTTTCTGAAATGCTGGACATCTTTGGCATTCTATAGCAAAATGCCAAAATCTGATCTGTTATATTTCAATTGACAATTATTCTATTTCAAAATTGGGCCAAGTGATATGGGCTGGAATAATCCAAGCACAGGTTGCAAATCAAATCAAAATGGGAGGTGTGATGTTAATGTTGCAGCGCCCAATCATTTGGTTGCCACCTCCTGTGGACCATGTCAAGCTTAATTGTGATGCTGCTGTACTCCGGAATGGTAATCAAGTTGGTGTGCAGTGTGCACAGATAATAGGGGCTCTTCGGTGGGACTGGGAGCTATGGGAGAAAGACTATTGTATAGGTTGCAACCTCGAGCTGCGGAACTGATGGCTATATTGAAGGGTCTAGAGTGAAGCATCGGTCAAGGATGGAGCCATGGAGGGGTTTGATCGTTTGAACTGATTACCTTGAGGCCGTGCACTTTGGTTAATGGTACTAAGGATTCAAATTTCTTTAAAATTACTGAAATTTTCATAATTTGGAAGTACTGAAACGAAACTCATATGTTATATCCAAAGACTGAAAAATCGATAATATCTTCGAAATTTCCACGATATTTCCGTTTTTTTAGGGTCTCGATATATCTTTGACTTACCAATAGTATATCGGGAGAAATTCCTGATATTCTCCCGAAATTTCGAGATTATCGTCACTTCTCGCGATATGTGAAAATTAGTCTTTGTTCTTATCCAATCCGACTAAAATGAATAACATCTAAAGAGGAAAACTTTAAAAATTTATAGGGTCATGAATCGCTCTTTGAGTCTTTTCCCTCCATGCTTATAATTCTTCTAATTACTAATTTGCTAACTAGTAAACATTTGGCTCTATTAAAAAAAAAAATTCTATGTATTTCTAAGGACCATTTTCTACTTCTTTTTCTGTTTATTTGAAGACCGACGTTTTTTTTAACATATATATTTAATTATAAAATATTATTATAATTAATAATTAACTCTCCTAATCTCCTATTTAAATCATTTTTGAAATTTCTCATGTAGAATCTCATACATTTGTCATGTCAGTGTATCTTGTTATACTTCAAATTACTACAATAATTATACAATTAAGTTTATCAAACATTTTTTTTTGAAATACTATAGGTAACTAATCATGTAAACATTTCATGAAAATTCATTAATGATTTCCATGTTACTTTCTAAATTTCCATTATTTTTTTTCAAAAATTTACTTAGATCGAAATTTCCTCGATATTCGATATTTTAGTCATTGGACATGATGACCAAGACTTCCACTGGGTTCCAACTATAAAAAAAAAAAAAGTAAATCACATTCACATTATCAATATACAGCAAAATTATAATGGGAAGTTCTATTCATACCTCCTAAAATGGTATTTGGACCTCTAACAATTTTTGGAAGTTTTTAAATCCAACTTTGCCCTTCTAAAAATTGAACAAAATGAAAGATAAAAATAAATAAATAAAATCTGCACCTTCTCTTCTCCCCCTTCCCCCTCCCTCATTCTCTTACAGCAGCCATACATGAGGATTATTGGGCAACTTTGATTAAGGTAGAATGTTAAAGATTGCAAAATGGAATAAAGGACAAAAAATATAGAGAAGAACAATCGAGAAAATAATGATCGAAAAGCAATTTCTATTTCCTATTCTTTTTGTTTCTTTTTAGTTTGGCTTAATTGCTTCACTTCATGGAGTTGATCGTTAATTGTTATCTTGGTCTCTTTTTATGGTGTTTTTTTTTTTTTTTGCTAGAGTAGACTATGTTGCTAGCCTGATTTGGGTTTAGGGAAATTGATTTTGATAATAGTTCTCCTGTGGTATTGTAAATTGCACGATTATTAAGAAATAGAAGGATGTTCATAAGAGTATCCAAGCTTATAAGGTGAATGGTGTTAAGTCATGGCTATGAACTGAGTTTTAAGTGATGAAAAAAAAAGATATTACTAGTAGATTTGTATTGAAAAAAATTGTGTGGATACAAAAAAGGGCAAGATTGGAAATTTTGTGTAAATTTGGGAAGGGGAGGTCCAAATACCAATTTAAGAGGTATGAATAGAAGCTCCCAAGTATAATTACATATAGATAAAAACATTAGTTTAGCAACCTACTACAGTACTAGTTAATTACTCGTACATATTAAATATCACAATTCTATTATAAATGTATAATTTTAGAGAGGCTACATTGTAAATAGGTTTATTATAGGTTAGTTTAGTCTATGTAAAAGTTTCATTTAAAAATATCATTTTATAAATGCAATTAATATAATTCTTCATTTTTAACTAAAATCGAAATTGTCTTTGAAATTTCCTTAAATTTGAAGTACCGAAATCGAAACCGAAACTGAAATTTGAAACCTTAGGTAAGACTAGCATTACTCAAACGGTGCTTTTATATGCATTGTCCGAATTCAGCTTGTACACCATTTAGTGTGGAATAATGACAATTTAACTTGTACGCCATCTAGTCAAGGTTGAGTGATTTATGTATTGTGGAACAATGACGATTCAACTTGAACGCCATTGACAATTCAACTTGTACGCTATTTAGTCAAGGTTGAGTGATCTATATATTGTGGAACAAAGACAATTCAACTTGTACGCCATTCAGTCAGGTTTGAGTTAATCAAGGTTGAGTGATCTATATATTATGAAACAATGGCAATTCAACTGGGTTCCAGCCATCAAAAAAAAAAAAAGTAAATCACATTCACATTATCAATATACAGCACAATTATAATTATAATTATAATTATAATTACATAGATTAGTTTAATCTGATCTGTTATATTTTAATTGACAATTCTTCTATTTCAAAATTGGGCCAAGTGATATGGGCTGGAATAATGCAAGCACAGGTTGGCAGGTTGCAAATCAAAATGGGAGGTGTGATGTTAATGTTGCCGCGCCCAATCATTGGTTGCCGCCTCCTGTGGACCATGTGAAGCTTAATTGTGATGCTGCTGTACTCCAGAAATAGAATGGTAATCAAGTTGGTGTAGGTGTGGCGTGCAGAGATAGTAGGGGCTCTTTGGCGGGAGCTATGGGAGAAAGACTCTTGTATAGGTTGCAACCTCGTGCTGCGGAGCTGATGGCTATATTGAAGGGTCTAGAGTGGAGTATCGGTCTAGAGTGGAGGGGTTTGATTGTTGAAACTGATTACCTTGAGGCCGTACACTTGGTTAATGGTAATAAGGAGTGTCTTGCAGATGAAGGACTATTGGTGGATAGAATTAGATTTCTAATTCAATCTATGGGCATTCAAGGCATTCGATTTGTTCTTAGAGTGGTTAATGGGGCGGCTCATGTAGTGGCAGGATTTGTAGCTCGTGATAATGGGCGACATGTTTGGTTAGGGGTTGGACCCTCTTGGCTCATGGATGTTATTGTTGGTGACGGACGCGTAACTGATTTAGGTAATAGGGAAGAGAGTGGGGAGTTTATGTCCACCACCGGTCATTCACATGTTTTGTAATTTGACCTTCTTTGAATAAATGAATAATTCATTCTAAAAAAAAAATGGAGACATTGATTCTAAGAACAACAATTAAAGTAACCATTATACATAATTAATATTATACATTTTCCGCTAAAAAGTAATTACACATATTCCTTTTATTTTATTTTTTGAAAGGGACATATTCCTTTTATTTGGAAGTGGTGGTTGTTTAGTTCCAACCTGTGGGGAGAATGAGATGAGAGCTTGGTGAGTTGGTGTTGGAGAATACAATCTTCTCTTTGGCGTTTGACTTTTGTTCTTTTGTTTTTTTGTTTTTGGTTTTTCCTTCTTTTGATCCTGTATTGTACATATAAGAGCAGTATGTTTCAAATTTTGATTCTATTTTTTTTAATAAAGAAAAGTTTAAATTAATTATAACTTTTAATCAGAAATATATAATATCATGTCATTGTCCATATCACTTGGTGTTGTGTTGACATCATTCAACCAAAAAATTAAAACAGTTTTGTAATAGTCTTATTGACGAGGAGGGTAAACAGTACTGAATCTCTCAAAGAGGAGGAGGGTCTCGCTTGGGTTTCTTGGCTGCAGCGCTGAAATTTTGGCTGGTAGAGTTGGGGTTTCTCTCTTATCTGGTTACTTTGAGGATGATGGTAAATGGTAATGGGGCTCTCCTTCGTCGGCTTCATCTTGCACCTTTCGAAACTTGCTTCCAATTCTTTTTTTAGTTGTTGCTTCTCGAAGGTATTGTCATGACATTTGGTAGTGCGACAATCCTTCGTCTTCGAAGTTTGCGGGAGATAGATATAGGAAGACAGGTTGCTTAGTTGCGCAGCTCTGTGAGCACTTTTGGTGCTCTACAAGTGGCTCTGGGCATTGGGTTTGAAGGGTTGTTGGAGGCGGACGGGACAACTGATTCTGACCTGCATATGGTTGTGGAAGCAGCTGTGGTTTGGGTACGAGGTGCCTGGGCTTCAACGGGCAGGTGGAAAGATCTTAGGGGTGCCAACAACTAGTGGTGTTATCTGTGTCAGTTCGAGTTATGCTCGTGGTGGAGGTTGACGGTGACGCGCAGTGGCTTCATGTGTTCTGCTTTGGGGAAGTCGATTGGTGGCCGAGGCTGGGATGGTGCAAGTAGTGGGTTGCTGGCATGGGTTGGCTGTGCAGATGGTTAGGGTTTCTCCAAGTTTATAAGCTGGAACTCTTTAGATTTGGACTTGAACTTCTTTGTTGGGGCTTGGGCTACAATTTTAGTGCTTTATTTTTATTTTATCAGAATTTCTCCTCTTTTGTGGAAGAAGTTTGTACTTTGTAGGGCCTCAGGTTTGAAAAATGTCACCAAGAGTCCCCATGTTGTCTGTGCCTTTTGAGTTTATTCATGGGTGTATTGTAGTTTTTTTTTGGATTAATTTCACTTTACCCCCCTGAGGTTTGGGGGTGTCATCATTTCACTCCCCAAACTCTCAATTTCACTTTTTTACCCCCTGAACTTTCCAATTTCAATCAGTCGTGTCCAATTTCTACTATTCCGTCCAAATTGGACTTTGACTCTGACTTTTGAGGGGTAAAATGGTCATTTCAAGACAAAAAATTAATACAAAGAAAAAAGAGTCAAAACAGAAACTCTTCCTATTAACATCAAGACTAAAATCAATGAGAAGATGCTTTGTTTTTATGTCTAAGGAAGTCTCCAAAGGCATCTAAAGCCGCGACAGAACTTGTTGGAAAGCCATGCTCAAACTTAGCACTAAGCTTCACAGCTCGTTGCTTCATCTCTTCGTCACTCAGTAGCTTCTCAATTCCTCTTGTTATATCCTCCCCCTTTATTGTCTCTGATAAATCCTCAGAAATCAGATACCCAACTTTGAGATAGCTCGCTACCAATTTAGCGTTCATGTGTTGATCCCCTCTAATTGGCCACGCCAAGAATGGGACTCCACGCCCAATTGCCTCCACCGTTGAATTCCACCCACAGTGCGAAAGGAATCCCCCCGTTGATGGGTGGCTCAGTATCAAGAGCTGCGGGGCCCACCCGTGTATGATCAAGCCTCTTTTTCCGACACGCGTATCTAGCCCGTGTGGAAAATAGGCCTCTGATCCGGGTTGTGACAGGCCGGGAGGACCCGGAGGTCTTCCTGCAGTGACTTGGACCGCCCATATGAATGGCCGGGTCGACGCTTCCAGTGCCTCGGCTAGTATTTCGTACTCCTCTTTGGTAGGACCAACCTCGCTTCCAAATGAAACGTACAACACGGATCCACGTGGTTTTGAATCTAGCCACTCATTTACCTCGTATTCGGTGAAGTTCGACTTCCGATCGGTTCGAACTTCGTGATCATGGAGAACCGAACCGGCCGATTTCCAATATTGCTCGGGTAACATCGGGCCCACTCCCCAAACGGGTTTTTCAATCTTGTTGGAGATGTATTCGATAAACGGATGCTCTAGCTCGTCACAAGTGTTGATCATCACTCCAATAGACGGCTCGATCTCCTCTAACCATAGTGGTTGGTCACCGAGCTTTGGCGGACCCATTCTTCTCGGGCGAGGCCCAACATGTGGTGGTCCATGAGGAGGAAAGCCTGCTCCCTGACCTCCTGGCGGGCCGCCTCCACCAATAGGGAATGATGGCCCTCCTGGCGGGCCGCCTCCATCAATAGGGAATGGTGGCCGACGAGACTGCCGTTTAATATCCGAAACCGTCACAGCCATCTCTTCGGGTAACCCGGGTAGCAAACGGGTCTCCCCCGGTTTGACATCTATCGAGTGGGCCTTCCACAGGCCATACTCCATGGCGGCGGAGCAAGCTCCGGAAGTGAAAAAGGTGACCGCCGGAATCTCGAACTTGTGAAAAGTCTCGGAAGTCCAGCTCATCATGTTGTCAAGAACTGCACAAAGGGGTCGGACTGAATCCGGACTCTCGTTTCGGGTCGAGAGGAGCTTCTCAAGCCCGACTGCCATCTGGCCGTGGTGGCGGTGATGCGGCTGAGAACTCGGCTCCTGCGGCGGACCAGACGGTGGCGCTTCAGAAATCTCAGCGATTTCGACGAGTGGGTATTGGCGGAGAGATGAGGGTATGGAGGAGGAGAGGTTGGAAGAGATGACCAAAACGGCTTTGAAGTTTCTGGAGGCCAAGTGCTTGCAGAGCTCCATTACAGGGAAGAGATGGCCCTGACCAAAAAACGGAACGATCCATATCTCATTTGCCATATTTGCACAGTTGGGTTTGTGTTAAGAGTCTTGCAGTAGAGCTGGGGAATATATAGATAGCGTAGTGGAAGAATGGAGAAGAAGAAAGCTTAACTGAGAAGGAATGAATAATGAAAAGAGAGGTAGGACTTCGGTGAAATGGTGACTGACTGTTAGGTATGGGACTGAAAATCTAGTTGTGTGGGAACAGCGTACCGACACGCGAAGAGGATAGCGTGTACCGACCTCGTTGAGATATTTGATGAGTGGCTATGGGCGACTCGGAAGCTATGAAATAATTAATTCTTCTTTTGTCTTTCTTCATTAGCAAGAAAACTTGAGAATTTGCATGTCCACTTTTGGGTATAGTTTTTTATATCTTTGATATTGTCAATGGGTGGTGAACTTGTTTATGAAGGGGTGATAGATTTAGTTATTTGATGTAGGGTTTATGTTGTTTTCCTCTGACATTCAAGGTTTGTTAGGGTCATGGGCGTTCTTATTATTCATTTAATTAGTTAAGGCAAGTAAAAAGGTTACTGGGAGGCGAGCACATAGCGCACGTCTATTATATTTTTTATAGTTCTTCTCGATCTAATTGATAAACAAATAATGCAGAAAAATTAAATAAGTAAAAACATTACTAGCACGCGCATAGCGCAGGCAGTAATACTACTTTTCATGAATGGATAAGTTGCGAATTGGTGGGAGGAAATCAGCTGTTCCTAATAAATTTATCATAATTCTGTCACTACTCCCATATTGCGACACATGTCCATTAATTTAATAGAGATTAACACCGTTAATTTTATTCTTTATCAATTTTTATTTTTTTATCGGTATTTTCCCTCTCTTCTTCTTTCTCTATATCTCTGCAAAAAAACCCAGCACCCTGTGTTCCATCAGTCCAACAATCTCCTCGTTTTTTCTTTGAAAAATCTAACTTCTCATGAAAAACGCAAAGAGCACAAGAACAATGGCATACCCCATTCCCACCCTGCTTTGTTTCTTCATTCTCAGAAAAAAAGATTGAATTTTGAGTCCGACCCAGAATCCAAAATCTAAAACCCAGAAAGAGGAACCAATCCAATGGCGAAGTTTGATTCTGATCTGGCGGTGGTGGCCAAAGCAACAAAGTTGAAAGAGTTGCAGAGACGATGAGGATGCGGATTGCAGCACTATTGATCGGGATAAGGAGACTCTTAGTGCTCTCAAGGAATTGAAGCCGAGGAAGAGATCGCTGTCTCTGAAGCAGCGGGAATGGGGTGTGTAATTGCAATGAAATTCTTCAATTTTATCGTACAGCTCTCAAAAGGTACGAAAGCTGGGGAGATGAATCGCTCAGAAAAACTTGATTTCCTCGAGAAGGAATTATCGAGAATTGGCATATGGGGAGATGAGTTGATCTGATTTATTCAAAGGGAAATTATCGTTTAATTTTTAATTTTCAGTAACAATAACGGTGTTAGAGTTCAGTTAAAGGCAAGTACATGTGGCAATAAATCAAAGCAGTGACATAATCGGAATGAAAAATGCTTGAGATCCCAAATTTATATACAAAATTTGGATCTCAAATGATGTGGCAGCCGCCATGTCAGCGTTTGGCCTTGAAAAGATATTAATAAATTGGAATTTATCTATTTTTATTTTATAATTAATATTACATTAGTCTAAATTAAATATTAAAATCTAATTTCTTCACCTTTTTCTGAGAATCTCCTCTCTCTCTCTCTCTCTCTCCCCCCCCCCCCCCCTCCTCCTCTCTCCCTCCTCCTTCCCTCTTTCTCCCCATTTGAAATTTTCTGTTGCAAATCTAGGCCATTAAACGTAACATCTTTACCTTCTTCCTCTTTCTCTTTCGCAATCCCCTAATCATGAACTCATTTTTATTTTAAGAGCAATAAAAAAAGAAAAATTGTTGCAGGGATCATGGACCACGTACATAAATGAACTTCATTTTAAGAGCAATAGAAGAAAGAGAATCAAAATTTGAAACTACACACAGACAGACACACACACACGTCAAATTTCTTGGTTATAATCACATACCATACTCTTAATATGTGTTTCTGCAGCATTCAACTTTTCCTAACAATGATAAGAAGGGATACTTGGACTTACCGGAGACATTAAAATATGGATATGCAGCCAAGAATAGTTCATCTTCTGGCTTCACACGGTCCGACATTTTCACTTTCTCAGTAAAACCAAAATCCTCGAAAAACGATGGCTTAGTCAGATAGTCCAACTTGAAGGATGCTCCTTCGAATGCTGATTTCCTTGCAAATTCAACTTCATTGGCCTCAAGAAAAAACTGAAAGCTTTCGTTCAAAGATTAATATACATCATTAGGTGCTAAACTAAAAAGTTAATTAAGGTAAAAGAACAAAGAGAGTAGCTAGATTAGCTACAGAGTCATGCATCACAGAAAAGTACAACGCAGTCTATGAAGGTATCTGCAAACATATGATTCAACAAGACAGACCAACATCTTCTGGATTAAAGATAAAGCTGTTGGAACCAACTAGCCAGTGAAACCTTCGACTGCAATGCTGACGTACAGTAAGCTTTTCAGGAAATTTGAAACTTTTTAGATTAACAAAATTCGAGGAAATCTAGGCTCAACACTGAATCTCTGATCATATGTTTTTTCAGGTTGCAAGGAAAAGATAGCCAGGAAAAAATCAGAATTTCATAACAGAGTGATTAGTTTCAACTATTTATACAGAGTAAAACATGTTGCAATGTAACAAACTATAACTTCTTTATAACAATTCAATCTTATTTTCTTGGGGATTATGTACTCTTCAGTTAGTTAAAACTTTGCACCTTCTCTTTTAGTATAGTATAAGGGATCCATCAGAAGCCCCTACATTTAAAACTACAGCCATTTATCTTCAAAAAGGTGAAAATTTGAGAAAATTACTATTCTGGTCCGCGTGGCTTTCTCTGGAGATATTAAGATGTCACAAAATTCTCGAATGAGCTGTATACTTCCAGTCATTTCTATTCCTCCTTCACCGTCCCCTGAAATGTGTTTCGTGGACTCAGAAGAAACTATATATACTCAATCGGAACAAACTGTAAATATTTTTCAGCTGGTGGAAGGGAATTAACCTGGTACAGAGTCAAGTCCAGCAGTAGGAAACTCGATCTCCTGCAAAAAAAAAAAGACGTGTATGTCAGTGTCAAATTCTTTGCATATGTTGACGATATCAAAGAACTGAAGCTACTAGATACTAGTACTAGCTTACCATCAACTGTTTGTTATCCTTCAAAGCCAATTGAGTTGCTTTACTGGCCTATATATCAATTGTCAAGAAGCCCAAGACAAAACTTAGCACCAAATAGCTGTAAACTAGAATACAAAGTCACACGGATACCTAAGACATGAAGTTTCTAGAAAACGTTAACCCCTTGTTTTTAGTTTTTCCTTCTTTTGATCCTGTATTGTACATATAAGAGCAGTATGTTTCAAATTTTGATTCTATTTTTTTTAATAAAGAAAAGTTTAAATTAATTATAACTTTTAATCGGAAATATGTAATACCATGTTATTGTCCATATCACTTGGTGTTGTGTTGACATCATTCAAACAAAAAATTAAAACAGTTTTGTAATAGTCTTATTGACGAAGAAGGTAAACAATAATGAATCTCTCAAAGAGGAGGAGGGTCTGCTGAAATTTTGGCTGGTGGAGTTGGGGTTTCTCTCTTATCTGGTTACTTTGAGGATGATGGTAAATGGTAATGGGGCTCCCCTTCATCGGTTTCATCTTGCACCTTTTGAAACTTGCTTCCAATTCTTTTTTTAGTTTTTGCTTCTCGAAGGTTTGTCATGACATTTGGTAGCGCGACAATCCTTCGTCTTCGAAGTTTGCGGGAGATAGATATAGGAAGACAGGTTGCTTAGTTGTGCAGCTATGTGAGGACTTTTGGTGCTCTACAGGTGGCTCTAGGCATTGGGTTTGAAGGGCTGTTGAAGGCGGACGGGACAACTGATTTTGAACTACATATGGTTGTGGAAGTAGCTGTGGTTTGGGTACGAGCTGCCTGGGCTTCAACGGGCAGGTGGAAAGATCTCTGGGCAACACCAACAACTAGTGGTGCTATCTGTGTCAGTTTGGGTTGTGGTCGTGGTGGAGGTTGACGGTGACGCGCAGTGGCTTCATGTGTTCTGCTTTGGGGAAGTTGACTGGTGGCTGAGGCTGGGATGGTGCAAGCCTAGTTAGTTAAAACGCGTATAAAACTTCAGTACGCGTATAATTGAAAAAAACTTCAATACGGCGTATTGAGATTGTAGACTTGGTTTTTTCCGCGTATTATTGAGTTCAACCTTTTTAAACACGTTTAATATGCGTACCCGTTTTATATAGGCCTGGGCACGGTCTCGGACCGCCACCGTTTTTTCAGGGACCGAGACCGGACCGACAACATCCAATTCGGGTCGGGCCATCAGTTTTAGAGACTAGGGACCAGACTGAGCCTGGACCGCCATTGAACGGGCCGGTCCAAACGGGCTTTCGGTCCTCTTCTGCTGCTGTTCTGCACTCCTGCAGTTGCACTCTTGTACAGACTATAGTCCTATACTCCTATAAGCTATAACATCACAAACTCATAATCTCTGAATCTCATTGCAATCAAGTGATCAACTCATCCAAGTTCCAACAATGGAGCACAAAGCCACAAGTCCACAACCCACAAAGGCACAAACAATTAAATGTAAGTATGTAACCAAACCCAATTGCTGCAAAGTGCAAACTGCAAAGCTACCAAAGCATCAACCCCATTAAGCAATAAGCACAAAGCCACAAACAAAATGAAAATTTGTAGGCCAACCCAGGCTTGAGTTTCAATGCTTCACAATTCACAATTTCGTTTAACCAAAATGCAAATCTGCAGCACAACAGCAGTTCACAATTTCAATTTTCAAATTTCAAGTACATCAATTGCCGCAATTTGTTATGAATCAACTCCAACTAGTCAACTACAATCATTCAAATTCACCATTACAGAAAAGTTCAAAACTGGAGCAAAACTGAACAGCAACAAGTCAATAACAGTCCAACACTCAACATTCAAGTATTCAACCATTCAACTCTCAAGTCTCAACAAATTAAAAACAAAGATAACAAACTGAACTGATAGGAAAAAAAAAATTGAAGTAAAACAAATAACAACTCTGAGATCAAATGATTCAAATCATCAAACACTTCATCGAAAGGTCACAACTCCCAACTCACAACTTCCAAGCAGCTGCTCTTCATTTTTTTCGTACACAAGTCATGAAGCAAAATAGGCAAAGTCACAGACTGATTACTGATTTACACTTTAGAGTACAATTGTACAAATTGCAATAGGCAAAGATTGAATTTGTAGTTTCAAAGTTCAAAATTGCTAACACAGTTAGTAAATTAACTAATTAAGTACCTTTAGATTTCTTTGCTGCCACTTTACTGGCTTTATCAGCTTTTGAGGTTCCAGCTGCAGAAGCTGCACTTGTCTTTGAAGGAGCAGCAGCCACACTTTTCTTGGAAAGTGAAGCAGACTTTGAGGTTCCAGCTGCATTTGCTGGAACATCATCAGATTCAACCACCACTTGTTTTCCCTTCTCTTGTATATGATCTACAGAAAACAATGAGAGATTTATATTATGGTTAGAAATATAGAATGTCAGCCATCAAATTAACAAGTGAAATGTGGTAAATGAGAAGGAAAAAAAACAACGATTCATAACAAATAAACTGCTGTACCTCTTTCCATTTTCTCATAAAATTCAAGCTCTTCTATGCTTGGATAATATTCAATGTCCGATTGATCTTTCTTTCTAATCCAATTTTGCAAACAAATTAATGCCTCCACACTTTTAGGAGTTAAAGAACTCCTAAAAGGGTCAATCACTCTCCCACCCGTACTGAAGCAAGACTCCGATGCAACTATGCTGACTTGGATTGCCAGTACATCCTTTGCAACAGCTGCAAGGATTGGATATTTGCAGCCATTGATCTTCCACCATGTAAGAAGCTGCCAATCTTCATCTTCTTTGGGCTTCTCCATTGGATCAAGGAGGTACATATCCACTTCACTCTCAACAACAACTTCCTCAGATTCTGCTAGGGCTCGCTGCCACCATTCTAACATCTCAGCCATTTTCCCGGACATTTTCTTGTTCTTAGACTTCGAAGATGTTGCTGTTGCTTTCGTGCTGGTGGAAACCACACAACTTGTTGCACTACTGCTTTTGGACTTCGAAGTGGCACTGTTTGATGTTGCATACAAATCTGTTAGGGACAGCAGCAGCTCCTTAACTTCACTGGTTTTTGCCTTCACTGTCTCAACATCATAATTGAGCATTTCAATACAAAGATGGCTTATATTTTTAAGCTTGAACCTGGGATCCAAGACAAGAGCTACCAATAACAATTGATTCATATCATCAGTGCTTCCAAAATACTTTCTAAATTTTGACCTCATCTTCACTGCCATCTCAAACATTATTTTTTCTGTTTCACTTCCATCACTCATCTCAGGCTGCACAAAGAGTGCATCAATCTCAGCTTGTATTGCGACAACGTCATGAAAGGCTTTGTGAGCTGTGGGGTGTTTGGTTGCACTTATTCTCATTGTGACATCATAAAAAACCCTCAAGAACTTAACAAAGATTTCAGCTTTATCCCAATCTGCATCAACTGGTGGTCCCACTCTTTTTCTTGGAGTTTTTGATTTTTTCTGAACTTGGACCTCAACCTCTTCTTCCTCCTCAACCTCTTCATCTTCATCAAAATATCCCAAATACTTTTGCTCTTCCTCCTCAGACAACCTATCAAAGGCTGCCCTCAACTCTAAAGCTGTGTCAAGCATTAAAAATGTCGAATTCCATCGTGTTGTAACATCCAACACAGGAATTTTTTGACCTTCCAGCACCTCCTTTTCAATGCATGACTTGAAACAGTCCAATCTGTTGGAACTGCTTCTAATATACTTCACAGCATTCCTAATTGCTGCACAGCTTCTGTCCATAATAAACAAACCAGCACGAACAATAATGTTCAAGATGTGAGCTAAACACCTCACATGCATGAACTTGCCACCAAACATTGGGGGTTCTTCCATCCTGCCATTTTCCTTTTCAGATAATCGATTGCCACCTTATTTGCACTTGCATTATCAACTGACACAGTCAAAACTTTATCTATCTTCCACTGCACCAAACAATTTTCTAAAATCTTTCCTATTGTTGTCCCTTTGTGATTCGAGATTACACAAAAATTCAGGATTCTCTTGTGCAATTGCCAACCATGATCTATGAAGTGTGCTGTTAACACCATGTAGTTGATGTTCTGTACAGATGTCCAAGTATCTGTAGTTAAGCACACTCTGTGGCTACGTAAATGCATCATAAGCTCCTCTTTATTCCTCTCATACAGCTCCAAGAAAGTCCTAACTATTTTTCTCCTAGAAGGCACCTCAAATCGAGGAATAGCTACCTTGTAGAACCACCTAAACCCCTCATTCTCAATGTGGCTAAATGGTAGTTCATCTATAACTATCATTTCACAAGCAGCTTGAACACAAGCTTCTTGTGACCAGCCTTTGTTAACATTTAAGGTAGGTAAAGTTTGACCATCACTAACTAACACCTGCTGTGTGTCTTCTAAATCCTCCCTACCCGGATACTTCTTACAAACCTTTTCCACATGTCTACGCAAAGTGCTGGTTCCATTAAAAGAAGAATCAGCAGCAAGGTCAGTGCCACAATACCTGCATTTTGCTCGTTTCTCAAATCCAACTTGCTATTTGATCCCATCTTTCTCTTTGAACAATGGACGGTCATACTTGTCATAATGCTCCCACACCCACGACCTTGGAGCCTTCTTAGTTTTACTTTCTCTTTTTCTCTTTTTCGGCTCGCCCCGAGATGCCTGAGTTGCTGCACGGCCTGCACCTTCTTCTCCACCTTGTACTTTTTCTTTTTTTCAGCTTCTATTTCCTTATTCTCACCTTGTTCGGAGACAGGAACAATCTCATTAGTTTCACCAGCTGTGTCAGCTTCTGAATGTTGAGATTGAGAACTAGCAGGTGATGATGGAGCCAAGCTCGAACTCGATGAGCTTGCCATCGAAGAGAGAGGAGCAACCGAGCTTGATGAACTGAATCTCCGAATCTCTGATTACTTAACCCCTGTTCAAAAGTTTGTAAAAATTAAAACATCGATTACCACAACCACAAGCAGCTCAAATTATTGAATTTGGTATCAAACAGCTCGAAAAATGAAACTGAACATTCATAAATGTTAGGTTGCTTACCAGGGGGTTTGGAATTTGGAACCGAGAAATGGAGATGACCCAATTTTTGGTCGGAGAAATGGAGAAGTTAAGCCGTCCAATCGTCCACAGCCCAGACGCGGAGAGGAGAGAAGAAGGGTTAGAGCCTTAGAGGGGAATTCGATTTTCTGATTTAGGGATTGATTGTTATTATCTTGTATGAGTTGTATCAGCTGTGGTCGTGTCTATGGGAAGAGCATAGACTCAGAAAAGGGACCTATAAATGGGAAACACGTGTAATAGTTCGGGTTTTCCGGTCCACAAAGTCATCCAAAGCCAAGGACCGGGACCGGACCGGCATACAAACACACTAGGACCGAACCAGCCCAAACACACTCATTTTTCACTAAAAACCCGGACCGAACCGGCTGGTCCGGATCGGGTCAGTGCGGGTTTACGGGTTTTCGGTCATTTCTGCCCACCCTTAGTTTTATACGGAGTAAAAATACTTGGAAGTTAAAAAAAAAACTAAAGCAATAGTTAGTTAAAACGCGTACAAAACTTCAATACGCGTATAATTAAAAAAACTTTCAATATGGAGTATTATAATTCAAGTGCCTGATTATATTATAATTGGGTGTCATATTCTTTTCTTCATGTTTTGTCACATTTCAGAAATGTTATAAAGTAAAAGCAAGAGTCGAGAGTAGATTATTAGTTATTTTCTTACAAAAATAGTGTTTTATTTATCCGTATTTTTGATTTTTTTTACTACTTGCGGAATTATACACGTATAATTCAAACTTAAAAATGTGCCGTATTACGTTTATTTGACCGTATTATTAGATAAGGTAAACCGAATAATACACGTACGTATTTTTACCGAATTATACGCGACCCGTTTTTTACTATGGGGGCAAGTAGTGGTCGCTGGCCTGGGTTGGCTGTGCAGATGGTTAGGGTTTCTCCAAGTTTATAAGCTGGAACTCTTTAGATTTGGACTTGGACTTCTTTGTTGGGGCTTGGGCTACAATTTTAGTGCTTTATTTGTATTTTCTTAGAATTTCTCCTCTTTAGTGGAAGAAGTTTGTAGGGCCTCAAGTTTGAAAAATGTCACCAAGAGTCCCCATGTTGTCTGTGCCATTTGAGTTTATTCATGGGTAGTGTATTGTAGTTTTTGATGAGCTTCATTGTTTTAAAAATGGTGAATTGATTATGTGTAATAAAAAACTTTTCCTAACACCGGAGTAAGTCATTATGTGTAATAAAAAACAAAAAACAAAAAATTCAAATTATTAAACATTTTAAATTTAATGACTTAGAAAATGTGTAAAAAAATTGTGTATGTCCAAGATGCAAACCAACAATCTTATTAATTATACATTAATACAAAGAAAAAAAGAGTCAAACAGAAACTCTTCCAATTAACATCAAGACTAAAATCAATGAGAAGATGCTTTGTTTTTATGTCTAAGGAAGTCTCCAAAGGCATCTAAAGCCGCGACAGAACTTGTTGGAAATCCATGCTCAAACTTAGCACTAAGCTTCACAGCTCGTTGCTTCATCTCTTCGTCACTCAGTAACTTCTCAATTCCTCTTGTTATATCCTCCTTCTTTATTGTCTCTGATATATCCTCAGAAATCAGATACCCAACTTTGAGATAGCTTACTACCAATTTAGCGTCCAAGTGTTGATCCCCTCTAATTGGCCACGCCAAGAATGGGACTCCACGCCCAATTGCTTCCACCGTTGAATTCCACCCACAGTGCGAAAGGAATCCTCCCGTTGATGGGTGGCTCAGTATCAAGAGCTGCGGGGCCCACCCATGTATGATCATGCCTCTTTTTCCGACACGCGTATCTAGCCCGTGTGGAAAATAGGCCTCTGATCCGGGTTGTGACGAGCCGGGAGGACCCGGAGGAGGACCCGGAGGTCTTCCTGCGGTGACTTGGACCACCCATATGAATGGCTGGGTCGACGCTTCCAGTGCCTCGGCTAGTATCTCATACTCCTCTTTTGTAGGACCAACCTCGCTTCCAAATGAAACGTATAGCACCGATCCACGTGGTTTTGAATCTAGCCACTCATTTACCTCGTCTTCGGTGAAGTTCGACTTCCGATTGGTTCGAACTTCGCGATCATGGAGAACCGAACCGGCCGATTTCCAATATTGCTCTGGTAACAGCGGGCCCACACCCCAAACGGGTTTTTCAATCTTGTTGGAGACGTATTCGATAAACGGATGCTCTAGCTCGTCACAAGTGTTGATCATCACTCCAATAGACTGCTCGATCTCCTCTAACCACATTGGTTGGTCACTGAGCTTTGGCGGACCCATTCTTCGCGGGCCAGGCCCACCATGTGGTGGTCCTTGAGGAGGAAAGCCCGCTCCCGGACCTCCTGGCGGGCCGCCTCCACCAATAGGGAATGGTGGCGGACGAGACTGCCCTTTAATATCCGAAACCGTCAGAGCCATCTCTTCGGGTAACCCGGGTAGCAAACGGGTCTCCCCCGGTTTGATATCTATCGGGTGGGCCTTCCACACGGCATACTCCATGGCCGCGGTGCAAGCTCCGGAAGTGAAAAAGCTGACCACCGGAATCTCGAACTTGTGAAAAGTCTCGTAAGTCCAGCTCATCATGTTGTCAAGAACTGCACAAAGGGGTCGGACTGAATCCGGACTCTCGTTTCGGGTCGAGATGAGCTTCTCAAGCCCGACTGCCATCTGGCCGAAGGGGCGGTGATGCGGCTGAGAACTCGGCTCCTGCGGCGGACCAGACGGTGGCGCTTCAGAAATCTCAGCGATTTCGACGAGTGGGTATTGGCGGAGAGATGAGGGTATGGAGGAGGAGAGGTTGGAAGAGATGACCAAAACGGCTTTGAAGTTTCTGGAGGCCAAGTGCTTGCAGAGCTCCATTAAAGGCAAGAGATGGCCCTGACCAAAAAACGGAACGATCCATATCTCATTTGCCATATTTGCACAGTTGGGTTTGTGTTAAGAGTCTTGCAGTAGAGCTGGGGAATATATAGATAGCGTAGTGGAAGAATGGAGAATAAGAAAGCCTAACTGAGAAGGAATGAATACTGAAAAGAGAGGTAGGACTCAGGTGAAATGGTGATTGACTGTTAGGTATGGGACTGAAAATCTAGTTGTGTACGTGGGATTTGGGAACAGCGTACCGACACTTCTGAAACGCTGGAAATGAGCGAAGAGGACAGCGTGTACCGACCTCGTTGAGATCTTTGATAAGTGACTATGGGCTTAGTCACTCGGAAGCTATTATATATTAATGAAATATCTTCTTTTGTCTTTCTTCATTAGCAAGAAAACTGAGAATTTTTTTTGTTTTTTGTGTGATCTGTTTTTGTTTATTGCATGTCCACTTTTGGGTATAGATTTTTATATCTTTGATATTGTCAATGGGTGGTGAACTTGTTTATGAAGGGGTGATAGATTTAGTTCTTTGATGTAGGGTTTATGCAATTTCAGCTATCGTTGTTTTGCTCTGCCATTCAAGGTTTGTTTAATTAGTTAGGTTCACGGGCGTTCTTATTATTCATTTAATTAGTTGAGGCAAGTAAAAAGGTTACAACCCATGCTCATCATTTAGACCTTTAAAGTTAGCACATAACGCACGGCTATTATATTTTAAAGGTTAGCACATAGCGCACGTCTATTACATTGTCAATTACTTGAGTCACCCAATGAATATATTTTTTTAATGAAAAAAATTAACAAAGTGACTAAAGTGATTGACAGTGTAATAGTTGAGTGACCAAAGTGATATATTTAAAACTTGAGTGACCAAAGTGTCAAATGAGTTATAGTTGAGTGACCATTTGTGGAATTCTCCTTAAAAATAGTATAATAAAATCGATAAGTAAATAATGCAGAAAAATTAAATAAATAAAAACATTACTAGCACGCGCATAGCGCATGGAGTAATACTACTTTTCATAAATGGATAAGTTGCGAATTGTTGAGAGGAAATCAGCTGTTTCTAATAAACCTATCCTGAGGAGGATAATTTCTCGGAGGTAAGTCGGGTTTTAGATGATTGCAAAGACTATCTCTCTGCTTTTCAATCAGTTAGAATCCGACATATTTTTCGTGAAGCAAATGGTGTTGCACATAGGCTTGCACACCTTGCTAGTATTTCTGGCTTAGATGATGTTTGGTTAGATGAGACTCCTGCTATTATTCAGGATGTACTCTACGAGGATTATTGTAATTGTTTCTCTGTAGCACGGGGTTCAGGTTTTATGTCCCCCCCCGTTGCAAAATTCTACTATTAATATAATAAATGGAACCGGGCGTGGGGCTGAGCCTCCCAGCTAGGCTGGGTTCCAAACCCCTTTCAAAAAAAAATAAACCTATCCTAATTTTGTGATTTTTGTCACTACTCCCATATCCATTAATTTAACAGAGATTAACACCGTTAATTTTATTCTTTATCAATTTTATTTTATTTATCGGTATTCTTCCTCTCTTCTTCTTTCTCTACATCTCTGCAAAAAACCCAGCACCCTTTGTTCCATCAGTCCAACAATCTCCTCGTTTTTTCTTTGAAAAATCTAACTTCTCATGAAAAACGCAAAGAGCACAAGAACAATGGCATACCCCATTCCCACCCTGCTTTGTTTCTCCATTCTCAGAAACAAAGATTGAATTTTGAGTCCGACCCAGAATCCAAAATCTAAAACCCAGAAAGAGGAAACTAATCCAATGGCGAAGTTTGATTCTGATCCGGCGGTGGTGGCCAAAGCAACAATGTTGAAGGAGTTGCAGAGACGATGAGGATGGGGATTGCAGCACCCAAACTATTGATCGGGATAAGGAGACTCTTAGTGCTCTCAAGGAAATGAAGCCGAGGAAGAGATCGCTGTCTCTGAAGCAGCGGGAATGGGGAGTTTGAAATCGTAGGCGGTCATGAGCATACAACAATGAGCTATGATAAGCTTCAACACATAATTCCGTTAATAACTTTTCGAACCTCTTGATGGAACGACTTGGGATCCACATCAAAATACATGGTACTCGTCACATAAATCCCATTAGTCCTGTCCTGTAAACCTAGGAAGCTTTCATTGGAGTATTTTAAGAAGCACACATCGTACCCAAATTATAGCTCTTCTTTGCTCAAGAGGGCATTTTTTGACAATCTCTTGGCTTGCTACCTCGATACAACTTCTAGTCTTCTACAATGTGTGCTAGAGATATTATTCCAACATTGAGCTATTCCATGTACAAATTCACGAATTAGTATTCATCCATTACGTTTCCCTCCTATGAAACTTTCATAATCATTCTTAATAGCTGAAGTGCCTCAATACAAGAGCCGTACACGTTTATTGTATTTAATAGAATTTTGGCCGATTTGTGCTAGAGTTTACCTGGAAGAATTTCCAAGGCAACTTCCTTGAGAGATGGCATAGCTTCCTGCTGATGCAAACAAATGTATCTATTCCTCACTTTTCTGAAGACTTTCCATGGACCTGGGTAGCACCTACATATATAATAATAAAATCATCACATTGCTGTTTAAAGCAAGAAAAAAGAAGAAGACGATTTCTTGATTATTAGATATCACTGAGATAACATTATCAGTAGTAGTTATTGAACCTGAAAAGGGTCCCTCCAGAGCGTCCTTTAAAATTGTGAATGTAGTATACAGTCTCCATACTTGGAAACAGGGTCTTCAAAAGTGCAGCGAGCTTTGGGTAGAAGAAAGATGGATAATCTTATTTCATCAAGAAAAAACTGTCATATGTCTCTAAAGAGGTTACTAATTGTTTGAAGATAATGCTAAATAAACTTGCTTCATGTGCAGAACTTATTTGAACCTTCCAATTCTATTTATTATAATAGAAATGTTAGGAAATCGCCATATATGAGCAAATAACCATGTATATTAAACTGAAGGGAGATAAAGCACATCTAGTAACTAACAAAGGATACACCCAGATCTTATTCGGTCAAGTTCTCCGTTGAAAATAATTAGCTTTCTGGAAGTGTTCACAACAGCTTCTCTGTACAGCTCTTCGACTACAAGCATTTCTGAATTGCAAGAAAATCAGAGATAGATATTACAAATTGATAAATGATTTGTGGGAAATGAATGGACATTAAGTCAACTAATGTATCTTAGTTAGGATGAGTTCTAGAAAAATGTAGTGGTGACTGTGAAGTGATGTGAACCAAATTAGTCATAGAAAAATGAGAATAGAAAATTTTTGGGCAAACATCCGAGTGCTGTGCAGGTTTCTATTAGGCATGACCATACAAGAGAAGGGAATAAAACTGTGAAGAAAAAGGAAAAAAAAAAAAAATCAAAGGCCAAAGGAACAAAGCCTAAAAAAAAGAAAAATTGTTGCAGGGATCATGGACCACATAAATGAACTTCATTTTAAGAGCAATAGAAGAAAGAGAATCAAAATTTGAAACTACACACAGACACACACACACACACACGCGTCAAATTTCTTGGTTATAATCACATACCATATTCTTAATATGTGTTTCTGCAGCATTCAACTTTTCCTAACAATGATAAGAAGGGATACTTGGAGTTACCGGAGACATTAAAATATGGATACGCAGCCAAGAATAGTTCATCTTCTGGCTTCACACGGTCCGTCATTTTCACTTTCTCAGTAAAACCAAAATCCTCGAAAAATGATGGCTTAGTCAGATAGTCCAGCTTGAAGGACGCTCCTTCGAATGATGATTTCCTTGCAAATTCAACTTCATTGGCCTCAGGAAAAAACTGAAAGCTTTCGTTCAAAGATTAATATACATCATTAGGTGCTAAACTAAAAAGTTAATTAAGGTAAAAGAACAAAGAGAGTAGCTAGATTAGCTACAGAGTCATGCATCACAGAAAAGTACAACGCAGTCTATGAAGGTATCTGCAAACATATGATTCAACAAGACAGACCAACATCTTCTGGATTAAAGATAAAGCTGTTGGAACCAACTACCCGGTGAAACCTTCAACTGCAATGCTGACGTACAGTAAGCTTTTAAGGAAATTTGAAACTTTTTAGATTAACAAAATTCGAGGAAATCTAGGCTCAACACTGAATCTCTGATCATATGTTTTTTCAGGTTGCAAGGAAAAGATAGCCAGGAAAAAATCAGAATTTCATAACAGAGTGATTAGTTTCAACTATTTATACAGTGTAAAACATGTTGCAATGTAACAAACTATAACTTCTTTATAACAATTCAATCTTATTTTCTTGGGGATTATGTACTCTTCAGTTAGTTAAAACTTTGCACCTTCTCTTTTAGTATAGTATAAGGGATCCATCAGAAGCCCCTACATTTAAAACTACAGCCATTTATCTTCAAAAAGGTGAAAATTTGAGAAAATTACTATTCTGGTCCGCGTGGCTTTCTCTGGAGATATTAAGATGTCACAAAATTCTCGAATGAGCTGTATACTTCCAGTCATTTCTATTCCTCCTTCACCGTCTCCTGAAATGTGTTTCGTGGACTCAGAAGAAACTATATATACTCAATCGGAACAAACTGTAAATATTTTTCAGCTGGTGCAAGGGAATTAACCTGGTACAGAGTCAAGTCCAGCAGTAGGAAACTCGATCTCCTGCAAAAAAAAATAGACGTGTATGTCAGTGTCAAATTCTTTGCATATGTTGACGATATCAAAGAACTGAAGCTACTAGATACTAGTACTAGCTTACCATCAACTGTTTGTTATCCTTCAAAGCCAATTGAGTTGCTTTACTGGCCTATATATCAATTGTCAAGAAGCCCAAGGCAAAACTTAGCACCAAATAGCTGTAAACTAGAATACAAAGTCACACGGATACCTAAGACATGAAGTGAAATGAGAGCTAGAGAGAGTTGGTAGCATGGAGAATTACAAATTTCTAGAAAATCGTTAACCCCCTTTCATCAAATCAATTCAAGTAGTTATAAATTTGAACTACACTGCAGCAGATTACATTCCATTCAAAGCTTAAAAGTTGGGATATCAGAAACTAGAAATGGAATAACAGTACAAGCTCTAGTTACTTGTTCAAGGAGTTCATCATAGTCTCTAGGAATTGACACATCAAAGGCAACCGAAGTGTCGTCCCCGGAAGCCGAACTTGCCACAAGTTTGAGATTTCTTGACAAATGAGATGCAGCCCATTTTGGGGTACTCAAATTCCCATAAGAATTCAATGGCAAATATTTGCAGGCAGTTGCAACCTGCAAGTTGAGTCGGGTCGATGAGTGATCATTTCTGAGGTAATGGAATGAAAGTAGGAGATTGGTTAGTCTTTACCTGGCGACTTGGAAGAGAAGGAATAGCAAACGGAACCCTGGAAGCAGTTCCCGCGTCGGAGATGGGCATTTTTGATTGGTCAGAGATCGAGAGAGAGGCGCGTATTTCAGTTTGGAGTCGGAGTAGCCACAAAGTTACATGCGGCGGGGATGATCCAATCACCCTTATATCAAATGACGATTCTGTCCTCTGATCCAACCACATGTGATTTTTTTGTTGTTATAATCTCGGCAAAATACTACGCAAACCAAAAAAAAAAAAAAAACACTCGAAGATTTTGATTTTTGGACCTTGGTCTTTAATTCATTTTTGTTTTGCAGCATTGGTGGATGATGATTCTACGCCTTCTTCCACTTAAGAAGATCATCACAGTCAAGCGTTGGTTTTTTTTCTTTTTTTTTGGGTCAATGATATATAAGACTACTTTTAATGAAAAAAATTTCAGTGCTACGGTCAAATATCTCATACTTGACCACCTACCTCACATTTTTGCATGAAAAGCTATTAACAATGAATGTTTGGAAGTAATTAACGATGATTCTACTATATGTTTCTTATTTTGTCATTTATTAGAGGTATTTTTTGTTTTCAATAATTCTCTAGATTAATCAGAATCTAACATAGAAAGCTTCAACAGGCTATGTTTCCATGTTGGACAAGGAAATAAAAAAACTTCCTTTCCGAAACCGCCTATTATCTATTATCTAAAACGCGTTAACTGTTCACTGGGGCGTCACTATTCATTCGAGCCCGAAGTAAATGACGCTTTTGTCCTTAATTTTTTCTTAAATTACATCCCTGCCATTCAGTCTGTTATAAACACCCGCCGACAATAAAATGTTAGAACTCCAAAAGGTTCAGGTTTTTTCGCTCTCTCGCTTCTCCTTAGATACGCGGCAAGGATTGATTTCTATGGCAAAGGGATTGATTTTTGATAAATTACAGATTTGCCTGATAAGGTTGGGTATAATCCTCGGCTCTTCCTCTTTCTGGAAGTATCAATCTGCACTAACATCTCTACACCGACATGCATCAACTCTTCTTGCAGACTATCAAGGTTAGCCACTAAGATCAACAGCGATAAAATTATACGGTAAGATGATCAGTTTTAGTCCTCGATAAAGGCTTGATAGAGGTTGGGTTTCTGTTTCATTACAGCTAATAAAACCTCTTTTCTGTTGAAACGGAAGAAAAGAAGAGAAGAAGAAGAAGAGGTACTTTACCTGTAAATTGATCATCCCAGGTACTTTACCATGGCATCTAATTTTGTTTGATTTTTTTCATTTACCATGGCTTCTAATTTGTTTCATTTATTCTTTGAAAGTAGTTGATTCCTTTCATCTTCGGTGAGCCGCTACTACCATCTAGATTCACTGTTAGTCAAGGTCAACCTGAACAATCGAAATCAAGAACAGTGAAAGCTTGGTAAGATTTCAGTTAAGTAAAATCAAGATGAATATCATAGTTGTTCATCTTCTGTTCATATACCCAAAGTGATTACCTTTAATTCACTTTCCGTTTTTATGTTTTCAGCTGTAGTAACTGATTTGTCAGCTTTTATTTTCTTTCAAGACAAAACTTTTTATTGTTTCTTTGTTTTGTTAATCAAAGTTAGCTAACGATTGGATCTAAGAGGGATGTGGGTTTGGGTTTGTTTTGGATTGCTCATCTATCCTTTTTTTTTTTTTTTCCTGTCTGATATTGGGTTTTTGTTTTGAAATGCTCCTGGAATTGCAAGTTTAGTCATCATGTTGGAAGGGAGTGTGAAAAGAGAAGAGGTAATCGTTCACAGCGACCGTTGCGTTATCATTTATCTACTCAAAAAAGGTAATCGTTGGTGACTTCCTCTTCCGTCTTAATATGGTGTTTGAATGATTGATTACTGATTCGCTGTTTCATTGTCTTATGTTTGATGCTCGGGTTGGACTGAAAGTCAGTAAGAGAGTTGGTTGTTGAAGTTTTAGATTAAAATCCGTGTATACATATGTATATAATATTTTATGTATGTATATATATGATTGTTGTCATCATCAATCCAGTAGTTCTGATATTTTTTGATGAAATTTGCCAATTTTTCATTCTCTATACAAAATTGATCTACTATTTCATATGTTGAAGTAGAAATAAAATGCCTAATTTGTAATACAGTTTATGATGTTCGAAAGAAGAAGTTATTGAGAAAATAAAGTTTTATACATGACTCATTGCCTTTGCTGCCATCCCTTTGGTTTATTTCCATGTAGAATTTGCGGTAGTTACATAATTACCTTTGTATGGGCTGCCTTTCCATAGGTATTTCCTACACACTAACTATTGAATTTGAAGTTTGTATACATATATATACACACAAAATTTTATATGTGTGTGTGTTATAATAATAATCATCATCATCAACTCATTCCTTTTGGTGTTTATTGATGATACTTGCCAACTCTTTGTTTTCTAAACAAAATTGACGATCGAAAGATAGACAGGGAAAAAAAGAGAGAGAGAGAACAGTTTTTCTTCTCTTTGTTAAATCTGAAATTTTAGAGTCTGTGATTTTGATCTGTTGTTGGGCATCTGTCCCACCTTCTTCTTCATGAGCAGAGTTTCAATGCTGAAGAAGGTATAACTAATGATGAGATTGACGACTTATACAGTATACTTAATGGACTACTTTGTTTATTCGTCTCCTGTGATGATGAAGTCATATGGTTTGTTTCTTTGTGAATGGTTTCTATGCCTTTGTTGTGTGATCAAACTGCTTTGGTGGAAACAGAAAGTGCCTTCTAGGTGATTGAGCAAACAAGAAAAAGACAATTTTGTGTCTTTCTTTGTTTGGGCATCGTTACTCAGACACATTGCTGTCTAAGTTAATCAGGTAATTAAATCTGTCTTTCTCTTGGATTTATGGTTTTTCTTCTCAGTTCAGATGAATTTCTTTTTTCAAATTCAGTGGTCTTTAGACACATATTTTCATTTTTTTTGTTTTCGATTATATGTGATTTTGTAAAATTTGTTCTTAGTTTGTTACACTATTCTGCACCTTCTTACATATTATACTATATACTAAAGGGCGTCGCACTGTGCAACTGTTCATTCGAGGCGCTACTGTTCATTCGAGCCTGAATTGAATGACGATTTTGCCCTTGGTGGTTACGTGAATTACAGTTGCCCAATTTTTATATTTTTAGCGTCGTGTCGTTCAGCAGAAGAGACTGGAAACGCAAAGGGGATAGGTGGTGGTTGGTCCTTTCACTAATCGAAAGAAAGACTGAAGCGAGTAGATCTTGCGTTCTTGGAATCGAAAGAAGAATAGAAAAGGTTTTTGATTGAAGGTGTGTTTTCGGTCGATGCATATGCTATTGGCTATTTGAATTGGTGGTTTTTGTTGTGGTTAGGTTTTGATTTATTTGGGGTTTTCTATGTTTTAGGGGTGGTTGAGGATAGCTGGTATTGCGCTTGAAAGAAAGATTGAGGGGAGTAGATTTCTTTTCTATTATATATGTTTTCAGAAAATGGTGGCATGATGTTTTGGAATAGGTAGATTCAAGTGTACCTTCTTTAGGAGCAGAAAGTACATACAATTTAGAAAAATGGAGATTAATAGTTTATAGTGGTCAACATGACCATTGAATCTGGATTTTTTTTCTTCAGAGATCCCTCTTAGCTGTGGGATATGCAGTTTCTCTTTTCATTTGCGGATTGATTTGACTGTACTGACTACAATTGGAACAATTTTTTTTAACACAAAACTCATAAACTTAAATAAAAATACCAGTACATATGTATAAATAGAAACATCTATTAGTTCATTTACCAGTGGGCAATATTTGATTCTATCTGGGTGTACATTTGATTCTGTCTGGGTTCTTTTATTTAATAATATCATAGAGCTCTAGCTTTATTAAATCGACAGTTAACTTCTCTTAGAGGAAAGACAGAGAGTTCAAGGTCTGCATCAAGTTGGCAAACAAGCCCGACCTTTATCAAGCAATTTAATTCCTAGATGCTGTATGTACGTCTTGGTTCCTTTCAATAATAACATATACAAATTGGTTTGGTTCTAACTTGATATCCTTTGTACATATATTGTGTATTCGGTAGGTCATTTTTTAACACTGATCTGGTCCCCAAGGTGACCTTGAATATGGCCGGCTTGGAATACTGGAGAGGATGTTACCAATTTGTTCTGAATAATAATAATATGTTTGAAAATATTTATTTTTTGCTGCTTCCTTTTGATATCTTGGAAGTCGTTGCCTTTGTTTTGTGCTTGCTCAGTTCCTCTGAGCTCTAATTTTCCCTCGCTTGGAAGGGTTTGGCAAGCTATATTATAAGTCTAAGTACATAATGGTAAGTCAACTTATCCTCTGTGGTCTAATGGGAAAGAAGCAATCAAGCTATATACTATATTACATTTTCAGTGTCCCACATTGCGTTTGAAGTATTAACTTATCCTCCGTGGTCTAATGGAAAATAAGCTGACAATCAGCCATAATAGTTTTAAGTATAACCATAAGGTGGTCAACAAATATTATATCGTTCCCCATTTTTTAGTTGTCTTAGGTACTAAAACATAGATAAGCAGGTTGGGAACATCTATTTTTCAGTTGGCTTAGGTACTAAACTAATGGTCTTCATTATTTAATTTCACAAGTACAAAATGCTTGGGTAGAAAGTCAATTGCTGTGATATTGGAATGAAGTACAGAATATCTGTAGGCATTTCATTTGGTTTCTCATACAACTGCTAATTATGTTCACTGCCTAGCACACAGAGTATAGTCATATATGTCTTGATTTTAACTCTGATTATTTCTGTGCAGTTTCAAGCAAAGGGAATGAATTTGATTTGGAGAAATACTGATGGACCAAGGGATATTGTTTAATGTTTATGAGCCAAACAATAACAATCTGAAGTTTGGACTGAAAGGTCAGCCTCTTATAATTGATGCAATTCTGCTGAATTATTATTCGTATCATTACTCTGCCATAGAACAGAAACCACTAGATGTAATGTGAAAGCATAGAGTAGTTAACTTCATGGTAAAACCTAAAGAGGCATAATGGAAGATTTAGTCTGTCATGTAACAAATCTGCTTTGCTGATGCTGTAATTGTGTGTTTTAGTCCTTTTTTGAGAATTTTCATTTCATCAGCTGAATGCCAATTTACTATTGCCTAGGACAGTTTCATGTGGAGAATGGTAAATTCTCAATTCAAATTAAGCTTTGATTTCAACCATGTGTGTGATTTTTTTTTTTTTTTGCATTTTAATGAATGGCTAAGATCTTGATTGAACGTGATTAATCTTTTTTCTTGGAAAAAGTATGTCTGTCAGTTTGAGTGGATAATGCAGTTATTCTTTTCTTATACAAAATTCAATTATATATGCAAACTTTTGGTTATCGAGTGTGTTCAAGTAACAGAATGTAACATAAATACTGTATCGATAGATTGATAGGAAGTATTGACTGCAAGTTTATCTTCATATGATAGCTTATATGTTGGAGTTGAAGTAATGTAAAAATTTTACTTGAAACTTTGCTCTTGCATGATAAAATCAGATTCCAAATATAAGAAAACAAAGGTAAGCACACTGATATTGTGATTTTTGTGATGTAATCTAACGCAGACTCAAAAGAAATTGTAGACCAGCTCCAATGGCATGGGTTCTCTCAAGAAGAATGTGGTAACATTGATAGAGTTAACATTGTGAAAAAACTTCAAAAAGCAATATGGTGAAGATAATGAAACTACTGGAGAGCAGATAAAGACTCTAGATATAGCAGTACCTGAAGGTGGGATTCACATGAAGATGGCATTCATTTATGGGAATGATAGAGAACTTTTTGTTGCATGCGATTATTTAGCTATTTCACATTCTTCTGTACACTGGATTTGAATAGCTTGAATTCACTTTCAGATTTAATATATTATGATCCTGTTGATGTTCGTTCTCTTTGGTATAGAAAATTGAAATTAGGTCTTACAGTTGCAGCATGTTTTGGAGACTTGGAATGGTTCTTAGATCAAAGATAAAGTTTTTTTTTTTTTTTTTTCATTAGATTATGAATTACTCTATTACGTATAAACTTCAGGAAAACATATCAATCCCGCAGTATCGCGCGGGTTTCCTTGCTAGTATTTCCTAATACAAAGTGGTTTCCAAGTGTACAAGTTTCTTGGCACCCTTATAAATGCAACACAATGCATAGTATTCTTTCAATTCCGCTATCAATTCTACTTCCTAACATCTTTCCAACAGATTCACAAGCAAGCTTTTTTAGATGGCTTCTTTAAACATAGATCAGAATTTGGTACGTCAACGGATGATGGAGATTGATATGGAGCGTCGGCCGTCTCTCGATCGAAGCTATCGCTGCTATTCTGCAGCTTTCTTGGACAAAAACCAAGCTGCGAAACTCGAAACCGGTGACAAAATCTTTATGCCACCCTCAGCCCTCAGAGTCCTTTTGTCTCGGCCCAGCAGTAACCCGATGCTCTTCCAGCTACGAAACCCGAATGCTGCCGAGAGAGAGTTGGTTTCACACTGTGGGGTTTTGGAGTTCACTGCATTAGAAGACACCATTTATATGCCTTCCTGGAAGATGAAGAGCCTGGACTTGGAAGAGGGAGAGTTTGTTCAAGTCAAGAATGTGACTCTTCCAAAAGGCAAATTCGTTAAATTGCAACCCCACACCAAAAACTTCTTGGACATTGCAAATCCGAGAGCTGTGTTGGAGACAACACTGAGGAGTTTTACATGTTTCACAACTGGTGATACTATTAAGCTGCCTTATAATGGCAAGGAATACTATGTGGATATCGTAGAAACAAAGCCTGGTAAGGCCATAAGTATCGTTGACATAGACTGTGAAGTTGACTTTGCGCCTCCTCGCGACTATAAGGAACCCGAGATGCCTGTTGCTGCAGCTTCTCCTCCGACAAACAAGGCGGCATTGGTGGCAGCTGATCAGATTGAAGAACCTAAATTCAACCCTTTTACCGGAGCTGGAAGGCGTTTGGATGGAAAACCTTTGTCCGCTGCCCCAGTTTCTTCTTCCTCATTAGTTGCAGCAGCCAATAATGGTAAGGGAAATGCACAGCCATCGAATACAGGATCCAGCTCACAAGGGACCAGTCGTCGGGCTCAGGGGAAGCTTGTTTTCGGATCAAATGCTGCCAACCGTACTACTACTCCTCCAAAGGAAACAGAAAAGGAAGCTTCAAAAGAGCAGGCTAAGCCAGAAAAGAAAGAAGATCCAAAGTTCCAGCCCTTTACAGGGAAAAGGTACTCATTAAAAGGTTGATTGATTGGAGTAATAATCTGGAACTCTTAACTACTTGTATCTTTCTGTTATGTGTCATGTTGGCATATGAACAGAGGAAAAAAGCCAATGTCATTTTCTGGTATAAATTTGTCTACTGAGATCAAGAGTTGAACTCTCTGTCTATCGTTTTTATATAATCAAAGTTTTTCCCTAGAGTAAGCCAAGGAGCACTGAGATCAAAAGTTGAACTCTCTGTCTATCGTTTTTATATAATCAAAGTTTTTCCCTTGAGTAAGCCAAGGAGCACATCAATCAAAGACCCTTCAAAGGCTGCAGAAAAATATATATTATAGGTGATCATTGATTATAAGTCTGTTATTGGAGTCTGTAACCTGTTTGTTTTTGACCCTTCAACTTTTCTCTCCTTTTATTTTAATTAAAATCTGGAACCTGTTTGTTTTTGCAGTTTAGGTTATTGGATGTTATATTTGTGTTTACTCTTTTTTCATTTTTTGTTGTTGGTCTGAATAGAAACTTCATTAAGCCACAAGGGTAAAGAAAGAGCGAAATACAGGAAACCAGAAAGCAAAGATCACACCAGTACAACAACTAACTTGAGAGCTAAGAAACAGATCAGCAGCTAAAAGATCCACTAAACATTTTTTTTCTATTTCTCCCAACATGGTTGATTTGTTAAGGGATAGTAAAACCTTGAAATTAAGGGCCTAAACCTGTTTGGAGGGCCTCCAAACTGGCATTGTTATATATATTCTCCAGTTTGGAGAAGAAGATTAATACAATTATATCATAGATCTCTATAATTGACATGGTATCTGAGCAATTTTGCTCTCGAGAGTCGAGACCGATACCTATTTCTAGAAATCTAGATTAGCCATACTCATATTCCGATGCCAGAAATACCATGAGAAGAACTTAGGCCTCGTTTGGTTCACGGAAGGGAAATCAATTCCCTTGTCTTTCCCATGGGGAAGGAAAACTAAAGTTCATGTCAGGTTTCCTTTCCTCTGTTTGGTAAAGCAGGGAAAGTATTCTCTATTTAATTGATTTCCCTTCCGGTGCTTGATTGGTGCAAGAAAGGAAAGTAACAATATATCAATGTTTCAATAATAACCTTGTATTTTAAAATAAAAACAACATCATAAACATTCAAAAGTACACCAATTTTTTATGCAAGAGAGGGTATTGTTGTCTAAAACTTTTGTAATAAATGCTGGGAAATGGGAAGGGAAAATTAATCCTATGGGGTCTGAGTGGAATGATTTCCCCCCCTACTTTCCCCTCTGTCAGGAAAATATTTCTGGAGTTTGTGATTACCAAACAAAGGAAAGTAATGACTTTTCTTTCCTAAGTCCTCAATTCTGCGAACTAAACGATGCCTTAGTTTCTTCATCCTACCCAGTACCAGAAACAATACAAATACCTAAGAACTTTATGTTCTTCGCCGTATCCATATTCTAAGAAAAATTCAACTGATCAAAAATTGCCTTGATTCCTTTCTACCATACTCAGACCAGACTCATACCAAGAAAAGAAGGAAAGAGCTGCAACAATTTCTTTTTTTTGCCGTACTTTTCCACCATATCCAGACCACCAAAAAATATACCCAAACCACATCAGTTTGGAATTTCATTAACAGATTTGTTTTGAAGCCATTGCTTCATCAGACGCTTACTAGACTATCGATCTCTGACATTCCAAACGAGATCATCATACTCAGGAAGTGGCGACAAACATTTCTGTTGGAGAGGAAAGATCCCACATTAGAAAAGTAACAAATAAAATATAACTTATATGTAAGTGGATCACACCTCATTGTACCGAGGTCTTTTGTGATTAAAACCCAACACCTATCGGGTGATTAAGTTGGGACAGTATCGGTACAATGGTGGTCCACGAACCATGCTTGTCGCTGTTTAACACAATATCAGAGCAGGTCCCTCTTCAATTACGTCGCCATCATAAACCTAGCGGATTTGGGTTCATTAATTGATTCACCAGTCTTTTCTCCAATCATGGACCCGATTTGGGTTCATTAAATTGGCCATCGAAAGATTCCAATTAGATTAGTACCAAGTGTCAAATGTGGGCCTTAAATTATTATGTGATTGACCAAGTCTCTACTGTGGGACTTGTGACCCGATTTCCAATGTGGAATTGGGTTTGTCAATTAATTGCACGTGCATACCTAGAGTTAGGTTGCACGTGAGGGGGCGTGCTAGAGAGAAAAGATCCCACATTAGAAAAGTAACAAATAAAATATAATTTATATGTGAGTGGATCACACCCAATTGTACTGAGACCTTTTGTGATTAAAACCCAACACCTATCGGGTGCTTAAGTTGGGATAGTATCAGTACAATGGTCAATGGTGGGCCACGAGCCATGCTTGTCACTGTTTAACAATCTCGTAGCTCACCTCCATAAGACTAGAGTGCATGTCCGTCGATCTCAGACCGCAGCCCCGTTGATCCTAGACTGCACTTGACAAAACTCAATTTTGACCACCAAAGAAATCTTATTACTGAGGCCCAATCAGCTCGGCTCAACTCGTTCTAGTACCAAGCTGAAAACAATAACTGAACCATGGTTCTCAATGAAGTACCCACTAATTCATCACACACATCAACAACGAACTTCGAAACTTCTTCTTAAATAAAGGGTGATCTTCAGCCAATGACCATGGCCCCCTCGATGAAGTACTCACTAATTCATCACACACATCAGCAACGAACTCCGTAACTTCTTCTTAAATAAAGGGTGACCGTCATCCAATGACCATGGCCCCCTATTGCTCCAAAAAAATTGGATAGCACCAATTTTATTTCTTGGTCTAAACATGCCAAGTTGAACATCACCGACCGAGGCAAACTTGGCTATCCCACTGGCAAGAAGAAAGCACCATCTGAAGAAGAAGATGAAGAGGGTTATGAAATTTGGGTTCTTCACGCATGGCTCCTCAACTCTATGCACAAATATAGCAGAGGAAATTATGAAGGCTTGGAGACAACTAAGATATTTGAGATGTTGTCAAATCTATTTTTTCAGTAGCCCAAGATGATACAAGAAACTATGAGCTGCAAATTGCTTATGTTTCACTAAACAGAATGGAGCTCCTCTTCATGGCTATTAGTCTATTACAACAATATGAAGAAAATATGGCAGGAGCTTGACATATTGGATCCCAAATGACGTGGCAAATGACACATCATGACTTTTGATTTCATATTTTCAATCTGTCATCAAAATAATTAATTTCTTTTCAGAAAAATAATTAACATAAATTGCAATTAAAGTCAATACTCATCCACATCTAACTATCTCTTAATTGTATCTCATCGTTAATCTTATTTTTTTTCCTTAAAAATTCATCAACCATCTTATACTTGCAACGATAAAAAAAAAAAAAGACTAAATATTGTTTAGTCCTTGAGCTTTTGACCATAAAACACTTCAGTCCCTGACCTTCTAATTTCACACGTTTAGTCCCTGTACTTCAAAATTTAAGACCAATAGGTCATTGCCGTCTAAAAGTCGCGGCGAAATGTCTATTATGCCCTCAGTTTTTTTTTATAATAAATTTATTCCTTTCTCTTTTTTTTATTTATTATTTTTTCTTTATTTTATTCTTTTTTTTCAAACAGAAAGAAAGAAAGGAAAAAAAATTCCTTTTCCAAATAAAATAAAATAATTAATTAATTAAAAAAAAAGAACTAAGGGCATAATAGACATTTCGCCGCGACTTTTAGACGGCAAAGACCTATTGGTCTGAAATTTTGAAGTACAAGGACTAAACTTGTGAAATTAGAAGGTCAGGGACTGAAGTGTTTTATGGTCAAAAGCTCAAGGACTAAACAGTATTTAGTCCTAAAAAAAAATAGTTGTTATCTTGATGCTTAGTTTCTTTTGATTCTTTTATGATTATATTCATAGTCTAAGTTGCTCGCTATTCACAAATGTATATTTTTTCATCAAACCCTAAAGGCCTAAACATATTGTTAGAGACAATCAATTATCCTCCACTGATTAGTCTGTCTACAGCTGATTTACAGTTTCCTATGATTATGCATCAGTTTAGATATTGTTGTTAATGTAATATTATTGATTTATGTAACTGTCAATACTCACAGCTATATAATGCATAGAATGTAATAGCCAAAGAAATTAAGGGAAATCAATTTTTACATGGTATCAGCCTAGGTCTAGTATCCATACCTGTGTCTTATCTTTTTCTCACGTCTCTCCTTTCTCTTGTGTCTCTTCTTCCCCATGGCTGCCTTTCCTCCCTCTTCTGCTCCCTCACAAGCTACTGCCCCATTCACCACGCCTAATGACTCCTACTATCTCACTTGGCGTCGTCATATCAACCGCGGTCATCATTTCCAGCCGCCACATTCTCCACAGATCACGTATTCTTTCAACGCACACCAGCACCTTTTTAATTCAGCTGGCCCTTACACCTCTCCCTCTTGGGCTGCCCGCCCTCCCCCATCCAATGGACTCGGTCCAGCCCCAACTTGGTGTCCAAATTGCCACACCAGTCATCATGGGCTGCTTCTATGCCCTCACCGATTTTCTGGATCATCCACTGCTGCACCGTTTGCTGGTGCTCACTCCGCTGCTGCTCCATCTTGGTACCTGGATACAGGAGCTACCCATCACATGACCTCCATGCCTGTCAATAATCCTCACTCATACGATGGTCCTCATACCGTTTTTATGGGTAATGGGGACTCAATGCCCATTTCCCATACTGGTACTCTTCCTTTTTCCTTGGGCTCCACCCATTTTTCCTTACAAAATGTCTTTCAAATTCCGTCTATTCGTAAAAATCTCCTATCCGTTGCTCGCTTCACTAAGGATAATAAAGTTTGTTTCCTTTTTGCTCCTGATTTTTACCAAATATATTGCTTACTTTCTGGTCGTCTCTTGTTTCACGGTCCCTGTACAGATGGCCTGTATCCGCTCAATCTGTCTAGCGTCTCCACCACTCCTCAAGCTCTCGCCTCTATTCACTCCTCTATCTGGCACAATCGCCTAGGTCATCCATCATCTGATGTTTTGTCTCGTTTAGGTTCTTCACTCGGTTCAAAGTTGTCTTTCCGTACTTTTTGTCGTGAGTGTGCCCTTAGCAAGTCTCATAAATTGCCTTTTAAATCTAATCATGAGTCTGCGACTTCTCCATTTTATATTATTCATAGTGATGTATGGGCATCCTCTACTTGCTCTGTTAGTGGCTTCAAATATTATGTTCTCTTTACTGATGAATTTTCCCGCTATACATGGCTTTACCCCATGCGTCGCAAAAATGAAGTTCTTACCCATTTTCAAACTTTGGTTGCCTTGATTCAAAATTTCTTTAACACAACCATCAAGTTTCTTCAGAGTGACAATGGGACTGAATATGTCAATAATGCCTTCTCTCTTTATTGTAAATCCTTGGGAATTCAACAGAGATTTTCTTGCCCACATACACCACAACAGAATGGACTTGCCGAGCGCAAACATCGTCATATTTCCACAATGTGTCGTAGTCTTCTCCTTACCTCTGGTGCTCCCCATAATCTTTGGGTCGAAGCGGTTTTGACCTTGGTTTATCTAATTAATCTCCTTCCCACACCCACTCTCAATTGGGATACACCCCACAACCGTCTTTATGGTAGTCCGCCTTCCTACTCGTCTCTTCGAGTTTTTGGTTGCTCTTGTTTTCCCTATCTTGGGTCATATGTCTCTGATAAACTCTCCAGTCGTAGTATCGAGTGTGTGTTTTTAGGTTACAGTCCTCAACACAAAGGTTACCGTTGCCTCGATCCATCCACCGGTCGTGTCTATGTCTCTAGGCATGTTATTTTTAACGAGTCAATTTTTCCCTACAAGAGTTTACAGGTACCTTCAGTTTCGGACACTGGCTCATTGGAATTCACCCTCTTGTCTAGCCCGGGTGTTAATCGCTCACAGCCCAACACACCTGGCCCAATTCAACATGAAGAGCTGATCCCTTCTCCTGCTGTCAACACCTACAACTCGAGTTCTTCTGTCGTTGACCTTGCTGCCCACAACCCAGCACCCAGCATCGCTTCACCACCCCGCGCGCCTCCGCCATCCACAGCCTCTCCGTTGCCGCCTCTAGCGCCCAGCGCCGCTTCACCGCCCGCCCCCATCCGGACCTACCAGCGCCGCCGACCCGTGGTTCCAGATCCATCTCCGACGTCGGCCCCTGCCGACCCATCATCTGGCTCTGGCCCAGACTCTCCTCAGTCGCCGCCGGCTACACTTGCTCCTCTATCGCCGCCATCTTCCAGTGGTCCCCCACTTCTCCAGTACATTCGCCGTCATCCTCATCCACTGCCGACGGCATCCCAGGCTCATACAACTGCCGCACCAGGTCCAACTCTTGTCGCCCAACCACTGGCGTCTTCTCCTGCCCCAGTCACATCCCCATCCGGATCTTCTCAAATTGAAGCTTCTGTCGACCCGCCTCCTCTAGTTCTCGCCCCGCCCATCGTCACAGCTGACAGGCCAGCCCCGGTTGGTCCCCCTCCACCTGTTCATCCCATGACTACTCGGCTTCGAGATGGCACTCGTCAGCTCCGACAACTCACTGATGGTACTGTTCGGTATCCTCTGCCTCGGGCTCTTCTCACCTTCCTTGACACTGTTGAACCCACCTGCTACTCTCAGGCGTGTCAGAAAGCCGAATGGCGTGCTGCAATGACAGAAGAGATCAATGCCCTGTTGAAGAACAACACATGGACTCTGGTGCCTTCCTCCCCCACACAGAATACAGTAGGCTGTAAGTGGGTGTTTCGGGTAAAGCGGAAGTCTGATGGGTCAATCGAGCGCTACAAGGCTCGTCTAGTAGCCAAGGGATTCCACCAACAGCAAGGTATCGATTATGATGAAACCTTTAGCCCTGTGATTAAACCTGCAACTATTCGTACTGTGATTACACTTGCTGTGTCTCGAGGTTGGTCCCTACGCCAATTGGATGTGAAGAATGCCTTCCTCCACGGCATTCTCAAGGAAGATGTCTATATGGTGCAACCTCCAGGCTTCATTGATCCGGCACGGCCTTCCCATGTCTGCAAGCTAAACAAAGCCCTTTACGGACTGAAGCAGGCTCCCCGTGCCTGGTTTCTTCGCATGAGTACCTTCCTTCTATCAGTTGGGTTCATTCAGAGTATTGCTGATCCCTCCTTGTTCATTTATCGACAAGGGCTTCACACAATTTATTTCCTCCTCTATGTTGATGATATTGTGGTGACGGGTAGCGATAATCAGATTCTCCAAAGTTTCATTGATACTCTTGGGCGTGGTTTTGACATCAAGGATTTAGGCCCTCTCCATTATTTCCTTGGTCTACAGGCCACTCCTCATTCTCAGGGACTGCACATCAATCAAATTAAGTATGCACATGATATCCTATCCAAGCATGATCTACTGTTCAGTAAGCCTGTGAGTACACCTATGTCTGCTAAGTCTGATCTCCATGCCACTGATGATGTCGTCCTTGAGAATCCGACAACATTCCGTCAACTTGTTGGGTCCTTGCAATATCTCACCATCACACGCCCAGACATTGCCTTTGCAGTTAACACGGTTTCCCAATTTATGAGCCAGCCACATGTGTCTCATCTTGTTGCTGTCAAACGCATCCTCTGTTACATCAAAGGCACTCTCGCTCATGGTTTACTGTTCACACCACAGCGTCAACCGGTTACTCTTTCTGCGTACTCTGATGCTGATTGGGCCGGTTGTCCCAACACTCGTCGCTCCACATCAGGCTACCTTGTGTATCTAGGCTCGAACCTCATCTCTTGGTGTTCTAAAAAGCAGCCTACCATTGCTCGCTCTAGTGCCGAATCCGAGTATCGTTCTCTTGCTCATGCTAGTGCCGAAACAACTTGGTTGGGGTATTTACTATATGAGCTTGGTGCCCGGATTCAGTTCCCCATTTTGTTACATTGTGATAATCTGAGTGCCACTTATATGGCTTCCAATCCTGTTTTCCATGCACGCACCAAGCATATCGAGCTTGATTATCACTATGTTAGAGAAAAGGTTGCTCGTGGTAGTCATCGAGTATGTTTCATTCCATCCAAGGATCAGCCAGCAGATTTACTAACAAAGGCACTTCACAAGTCTCGCCATCTTCTCTTTTCCGGCAAACTTGTCCATCCAGGACCGCCAAGTTTGAGGGGGGCTGTTAGAGACAATCAATTATCCTCCACTGATTAGTCTGTCTACAGCTGATTTACAGTTTCCTATGATTATGCATCAGTTTAGATATTGTTGTTAATGTAATATTATTGATTTATGTAACTGTCAATACTCACAGCTATATAATGCATAGAATGTAATAGCCAAAGAAATTAAGGGAAATCAATTTTTACACATATCAAACATGCATAAAATCAATTTTTATGGTAATTCATAAAAGAGATGTTGAGTTTTGCCTTACGTTTAGGATAATCAATTTTTAGCCCTGATCCTTGCAATACATAGCTTATGCCAATGCCAACGCTAATCTAACAAGCATATGAGCTACCAGATTGAGTCGTTTCTTCACATGCTTCCAAGAGACTAACTCAAACTCACTCATTAGCAATCTGACTGCATCTAACATTCCTCCAATTAATCATTGTTCAGACAATTTTAGATAAATATTCTATCTTCTTTTAAATTATATTGTATATTGTTAGTTTTACTGATATTACGGTGGAGGTAAGTTTCTTAAGACATGACCTAAAAGAATTATAACGTATTATAATGTGAAATTTATTCTTATTTATAACGTGCCCAAGTTGGGACCAAAATCTTCTATGAATAAATGGAGATTATTTTTGTATAGAAAATCACTATATAGAGATTTTACCGCACAAATGTTTTTCAAAACCGCACAATGGTTTTCAATTAGCGCACTGTATTTCAAAACCACAACAACTTTCCAAACAACGTAGCACATTGTTTTTTTTTTTTTTTTTGAAAGAAGGGCTGGTATTGCTGCCCTCAAGCCTTGATTAACGAAACTGCCAAATACAAGGGGGGGACATTGAGCCTAAACCCCTGATTACAATAAGCATCTAGAGCACATTCCGAAATGATATTGGGAGTCTCTATAAAGTACATGTATTATAACAAGCATCAATTAGCAAAGAGTGCTCTATTGGCTAATCCATTTGCTTTGACATAGCGGTGACATACCGGAAAGATAACTCGATTACAACGAAGCATAATTACCAAACTCACAGTTTTCTTACTATGTTGCCGCCAGAAAATAGATCTGGCTCCACTTAGTTTCATTCTGCCACTAGGAGGTTGCACATTGTTTTTAAAGCGTATAGAATTTTTTGATGTACGTGGACACATTTTCCACAATTTTAGAAGTATTATTTTTCAAAATCGTACATTGGATTTCTATTATCAGATTGCATTTTCAAAACTACGACAACTTTCCAAACAACCTAGCACATTGTTTTTTTTTTTTTTTTTTTCTAAAACCTCCATTCTATTCCTTGGGCGCTTCATCTATAAAATGGACGTAGACTAATGAAATGAAAAACGCATATACAATTAGATATTGTTCTAATACTCAATTATAGTTAAGGTTTTCAAGTCCATCAAGGCCACGACGAAGAAGAAGAGAGTGCAGTGGAGAGTCAGATACACTATTCTCATTGAATCAACGATTTACCAAATTCGACTTCTTTTTCTTTTTTCATTCTATTAGTGTGAAATGCGCAACCAGGAGCTGATCTACTGGTTCTTTGATTCCAGTTGATAAGAGGGATCTTGAACTAAGAATAAAATCTTTAGATTGAATTTTACTACATGGAAAACGATCATTATAGGTTTGCCAGAAGAAAAAGGGAAAATTTCGCAAACAGTACACCAAGTAAAGGCCACTAATTATTCTTATACATAAAGTTCTAAACCAAACATTTCGGTACACGAAATCTGAAACTCGACCCACTATCAGTACACGACATCAATTTTTGACACCAAAATATCCATTATGCCCTCAGTTTTTTTTTTAATAATTTTTTTTTTCTGTTATTTTTTTTCCTTCGTTTTTTCTGTTATTTTTTTTTCCTTCGTTTTTTCTGTTATTTTTTTTTCTTCCTTCGTTTTTATCTCTTTCTTTCTTTTCACATGACTAAATATAAGCTGTAGGACCATAAATCTCACCAATTGGAGGGCAAGGGCGGCGTTGGAAGCGAGGGAGTGAGCCCGGAAGAAGGAAGAAGAAAGAGATAAAAACGAAGGAAAAAAAAATAACAGAAAAAACGAAGGAAAAAAAAAACAGAAAAAAAGAAAGGAAAAAAAAAATAACAGAAAAAAAAAAATTATTAAAAAAAAAAAGAACTGAGGGCATAATGGACATTTTGGTGTCAAAAATTGACGTCGTGTACTGATAGTGGGTCGAGTTTCAAATTTCGTGTACCGAAATATTTGGTTTGGAACTTTATGTATAAGAATTATTAGTGGCCTTTACTTGGTGTACTGTTTGCGAAATTTTCCCGAAGAAAAAACCCAAGGAGATACACAGTAGACCAAAGTTAGGTCAATGGCCAGGTGGAGACTACAAAATTTATTAGAGTCGAGTTGATCAGCAGTTGAGCCCATATGGGTGTCCAAAGCAGAAAACACCAGTTAGGTGTACAAACATACATCAACATGGTGGGCTTCCTTATCTCTTAACCATAACCCAATAAGCATCCACAATTGATGAGGCAAGAAGCGCAACTTGTACCATTCATCAACACCTCCAATTTCGAGTAGAAAATAACGTTCTAAAAGAGGGCAATAACGGCACGAGACTGTGATATTTTATTATTTGTAATACCAATCAATTGCCACAATGTAATAGGTTATATTTTCTGCTGCAAGAGCATTTTGAAACTCGTTGTTCATATGTTTGCTACATGTTTTTCTTTTTTGGAAAGAGATGAAAATTTATATAATTGCACAATTGTATTGAGTCATCGTCAGGAAATTACACACATGAGAGCCTTACTAGACCCCAAAAAAACATACAACCATACCTTTATGTGGTCTAAATGGAAAAAATTCCTAACCAGTAAATTTCATTATAGAATTGTCTACACACTTGTTACAAAAAAAAAAATAATAGAAGAAATTCTCTTATTAAAATAATTTCAAACCACAGACCTTGGTACATGCATAACGTTCCTCGAGGCACACAACTGTTGTACCAGAAATTATGTAATTTCTGAGGTGGTTTGCCTGAGAGATTGATGAAGGAAAGGCTACTAGGATATATGCTCCTACTCGGCTCATCTTTCTCTGGAGGCCCAGATAAAACCAAAGGATAAAACACTAGAAGAACATGAAGAAGGCTCAATGGCCCAAGACAAATTCCTCCTTCCTTGTCTATAGGTTTTGCAAGTTATAAATTGTTAGGCAATCGATCTTGCCATTCACCCAAGACCTGTCAAGGTCAACGGTGCCACCCATCTTCCGGCGAGCACCCTTGCAAATCTTGGCCACACAAGAGACATGGATGCTGACTCGGATGGATCTTACCCTCCTCAGATCAGGAATGCAGTTCTATTCGACTGTTTAGGGTCGGGCTGTATTAGAGTTTCTAGTTTGTAATGTTAAATTTCGTATTAAAAAAAAAAAGATGCACCACCCATCAAATAACTGTCAACCCGCTCCACCTCAGTGCCTAAATCCCAAACAAGGTTTTAAATATCTGCGATATATCCGATATCTCCCCCGATGTCTCCTTTTTTTCGACGGACCGATATATTTAGGGGGGTAAATATCTTATCTTTCACCGTTTCTGCGAAATTTCTCCGACATTGTCAAATATCCCCGATATATTAGATATTTACGATATATCCCCGATAAAGTGAAGAAATATCTGTAAAATTTGAGATAAAAATATGGCTGTTTTTTTTTTTTTTTTTTTCTTTCCCTTTGGGGCTTATAGTCTTTGATTGCTGACTAGTGAGTAGTGACTATTGTTTATTTACACTCATTCGGACAAGAGGGGCAGATAGATGCTTATGTTTGTCTCTTTTTATTGATTTTAAATTATGGTGAAGCCTTAGAAAGCTGGTTCATGCCTAATTGCCTAGACAATCTCTATTGGTGATAATAATGATGATAAAAAAGCTCCAATTATTTAAAAGTAGTAATGGATGGTGACCTAATTCCCCAATCCCTAGTTCCCTACTCTTGTTGTCTGGTCCTAACTGACTCCAGAGCCCAAGTTCAATTATTTGAAAAGAGACCAAGGTGAATACCATATATGGATGACATGATGAGAAGAGAGCAGAATAACAAAGCTTCTATGTAGCCTGTGAGTGTATAGTATGTAGTTGAATAGTATAAAGAAGCTAAAAGTTCAAATGCTAAAGTAACTATCAAATAGAATAGGTGAATAACATGCATAAAGAGACTCAGAGCAAGCCGGTCAATTATTCAAAAGTGGCCAAGTTCAATTATTTGAAAAGAGACCAAGTTCAATTATTTCAAAAGAGGTTCGGCTGAGTGAGTTTGCAGAAGAAACAATATATTAATGAAAAACAGAGTGACTATGCATCTTGAAGAAGTGAGGAATCTATATAAGAGTTTATCATATATTTCAATTTACGCATCGAAGCAGTCTTGCAGTCGTTTTAAAGAAAAGAAGTTCTACATTTCTGGTATAAATAGTTCTTCTTAATATTACACGTTATGTTTTAGATCTAATCTGCAAGTTACAATAAATATTTACTTGTTTTAGTACATTTTTATATGCTAGATTAAAAATGGCAAACATCGGTGGAGGTGGAAATGATCCAGCATGGAAGTACGCAATTTCCGTCGAAGGAAATCGATATGGTACAACATGTATATTTTGTTTTGCCACTTTTAAAAGTGGAGGGATTACAAGATTGAAGAGTCATTTATCTGGTTATGATCCTCACAAGAGTGTAAAGAAATGTGATAAGGTGCCACCGGAGATCAAAACAGAGGTGATAGCATGGATAAAGAAAAAAGAATCTATTAAGCAAGAAAAGGCAGCTGTTCAAGATGATATTAGAGAAGAACTCCGCAATGATTATCTTGGCAATCAAACAAGTCTGTACAATGACGACGACAATACTGATGATGATGGATTTCAGTATCCACCAGACATGCACCCAACAGAACGACAAGATTATCGTGCTGCAGTAAGACGATCAACCGTAGATCGTGATAAGAACTCTCAATTTAGTAGAAGTGCAAGATTTCAATTTCCAAAACAATCGAGAGGTGGTAGTAGCAGTCAACAACCGCAACAAGTTGATCGATCAAAAACCTATCGGTACTCATTTCCTGAGCCTCCAGTAGCAATGCCATCAAAAGATAGTCGATCAAAACAAGGCACAATTAAATCATTACTAAAAGGTGGTAGAGAACTATTGGCAACAATGGTGTCCAAATACCACATATATGATGCTGTCCCTTTTAACAAAGTTGATTCTCCACATTTTCAAAACATGTTGACTACAGCTGGAAATCTAGGTAAATTATATTGTATTTACATATTTCTTCATGGACAATTATGTTAAGTAGAATTTATATAATGAGCATTCCTATAAAATAAATCATTTTCTTGTTTAGGTCCTGGTGTAAACTTCCTAGCTCCTATGAAATTCAGACTCGTTACTTAGAGAATGAGTACACAGAAATGAAAAGGTATGTGGATACTCACAGAGAAACCTGGAAAATATATGGATGCACTATCATGTGTGATGGATGGACTGGCCCAACCAAAATGTCCATTTTAAATTTCATGGTGTATTCAAAAGGTTCAACTGTGTTTTTGAAGTCTGTAGATGCTTCACATATGAAAAAAAAATGCTCAGTACATAGAACTATTATTAGATGAGATTATCCAAGATGTTGGACCAGAAAATGTTGTACAGATTGTCACTGACAATGCATCAACATTTAAAAAGGCTGGAAGGGAACTACAGAAAAAATATCCGTTGTTCTGGATCCCGTGTGCTGCCCACTGCATCGATTTGATATTTGAAGATATCGGGAAGCAAGAGACTGTTTCCACTGTCGTCAAATGGGCTCAAAGTGTAACTAACTACATCTACAATCATGGTTGGGTACTGGCTGAAATGAGGAGCATCACGAAGGGAGATTTGATTCAACCAGGTAAAACTCGATTTGCGACAAATCACATTGCCATCGACAGTATCTTGAAGAAGAAATCTGATTTGAGAAAATTGTTTACAAGTAGCGCATGGAATGAGAATGCACCGAGCAGGACCAGAGATGGCAAAAGGATAGAAAAAAGAGTCCTCGATGGGACATTTTGGGATGGCATGGAAGCTGTCCATAAAATTTATAAGCCATTGTATGAGATTCTTCGAATTGTTGACACAGAAATTCAGCCAACCATGCCCATATTATATGATATGTTTGAAAGAGTGAAACAACAAATATCACAGATGAGAGGAAAGAAATGGGTGCTTAAAATCATCAATGATCGATGTGATAACACATTAAGTCAACCATTGCATGCAGCAGGTATTATTTCTCTATCTTGAAATACGTTTGTATCTTGATAATTACTTAGTTAGATGAAGATCTATACTATATAACTTTTTGGTTTCTTGTTTGTAGCACATTTCTTAAACCCAAATTTTCATTATCGACCTGATGTTGGTCATAGCACACGTTTCACAAACTCTCTGGCAACAGTTGTCGAACAATTTAACATAAATGGAGAAATTGTAAATACGTTTGTGGATGAGGTAACTTCTTATTGATGACAACCTTAAAAAAGTTTGGGATTATAAATGACCAATTTTCAAATGGTTAATGCAGATTGTATGCTTTAGAGATGCAAAGGAATCATTTGGGTCAACCATAGCAAGAAATACAAGAGAAACCAGAAAAACAGGTTTGTGGTATATGTATACATTAAAACACACACACACACACACATATAATTTCTTTAATAGAAAATGTTGATCTACTATAGCAGTAACTCATTGTAGTAGCTTTACAGCTGATTGGTGGGCACAATGGGGGTATTCTGCACCAAACATGCAGAAAATTGCAATGCGTATTTTGGCACAAACGGCTTCTTCTTCTGCGTGTGAGAGAAATTGGAGTACATTTGCTATTATTCATACCAAGCAAAGGAACCGTTTGGCATATCAGAAGTTGGAAAAGCTTGTATACTGCTACTACAACATGAAGCTGCGGCTGCGAGATAAACAGGCAAAGAATAATGTGGTCAATGAAAACAACTATATAGATCTACTTCATGTTGCAAGCGAGCCGCTTGATAATGGCATTGATCCACTTCATGATTGGATTATGCCGGCACACCTCGATGATGAAACTGGAAGACCTCTTCCACAAGTTGTAGAAACTGCAACTAATGCTGGAATCAACGTAGAGAGAGTCTTATCTGAAGAAGTTGTTAAAAACCCAGAAGATAATTCAGATAGTGATGATGCGTGGGGTGGTACAGCAACTCCAGATAGTTATGATGATGGTGGAGAGGGTGGAAGCGGAACAGGTGGTGGAGGTGAAAGACATGACTATGGAGAATCTTCTGTGGATGGAGGATTCCAATTTACATGTGAAGGTAATTTTGATCATACCACCCAAGATGAAGACCACGGAGTGAGAACAGCTGGCCATGGTGCTCAAGAGAAGACCCGATATGGGAGGAGGACAAGAGGTGCAACTGATGATCAAAATACCCCATCTGATGTTTCTTCAATTGCCTTCAGTTTTGACTCAATCAGTTTAAGCACAGAGCGCAGTGGGATCTCAAATGAATCTCATGAAGGCAACAATCAATTTGGTTATGATGCTTATGGATATAATCAATATGGAGAAGTATATGATCAGTCATCTAGTTGGGTTCATCCTTATTATCCCCTTATAGGAGAAACAGTCGGCAGCTCTAAAGAGATCTATAACTATCATGTTCATCACTACAATTCGCACTATATGGGTCATATGTCTTGGTCTGATTATTGCATTTTCGTAGACCAGCGAGCGGCTTTTCAACCGCCTAGAGTCTCTTTTTGGATGTAGATGAAGTTGACATTCATATGTATTTATATGTAGTTCTAAATTTCTAATAAATTTATTTTTTTCAAAAACGACATTTTCTTACCCTGTATCCCCAATATATCCCTGATATTTCCGACATCTCCCTTTTTCAAAGTACCGATATATACAATGATACCGATATTTAAAACCTTGATCCCAAACTTGTTTGAAGCATGGAATATCCAGACTCCAAAACCAACGAAAACGGCAATCGCCAGCAGTGTACATCAATCTATGATATTTTTAGTCTTCAGCAAACCCAAAGAACACCACAGATTAGTCGACCGACATCTCATGATTAATAGAGAAAACCCCAATCACTACGATCAAATCTTGATCATGTCTGTAACTTGTTGTCACCAGTAAACACAAACTTCAGAAATAAACGAAGCTTAAGGACTTAGCCTCCTACTCGACACCACATAGTGGTTCAACAAGACCAATTGCATGGGGCGATTAATAACAAAAAAAAAACAATTTCACACCCTATCCCACGAAAATCTGATTTTTTTTTTTTTCTGAGTGAGGATGTAAATAGCTCTTATTTTTCAAAGATAAGAAACACTTTGGCAAATAAAAACTATATAGAAATAGGAATCAAAGGTAACTTGGTTGTGAAACACTTTATTACTGTACATACATGTACATTTGCAAGCATAATTAGCTATAATGGGCCACGCTCATTGTACCGCCAAAGGTACTAATTCCAACCAAAGGAGTGACATACAGATACACCGCCAGGCGGGCTACAACCTCAGCGTCGGATCACCCCCAGGTCACAGCCGACGCGCCGCCACGCGCCGTGCCAAAATGGCATCAGTAGCTCCCAGAGCTGGGAACTGAAGCACATCAGTCCCACATCGAAAACAAGGAGGAGGTTAGTCTCCTCCTCACCTATAAAAGGTTCTCTCCTCTCTCCTCATTAATTACGCATTCAATACTTACCTACTGTTACTTTGTCAACATAAATACATTGACTAACTTAGGCATCAGAGAGTTGAAGACCGCCCGGCGCGGTCTCCCTCTGACGCCCCTTTGTATTTTACTTGACAGGTAGCGGAAGCTTTGAGAACATCACAAGTATCGATCCGCCCACCGGATCAGCGTTAACAAAGGTTCAGCTACCGCCGAACTTTTAGACATTAACAATTACAAAAGTCTATTCTTACAATATAAAAGAAAGCAAAGCTTAAGAAATAAGCTTTATTGTACAAAGATAAGTTAAAACAGCAAGCTACAGTTTATTTCTCCTTCTCCTAGATCTAGATCTCCAGAATTTAGGTTCTAACCCTCAAGAGTATCATCTGCACAATTTCATAAAAGGGGTGAGCTTAAAGCTCAGTAGAGCAAACCTCATAAATATAATTTAATGATTGTAAAAACATAAAATGACTCCTTAATCTCTAGTTGTTACAACTTTTGTACTAATCTCGGTCACCAGTGTCATCTTGTCAAAAATACGATCATTTTATCAAAAATAATAGAAGGGGCTTTTCTCCCCAAGTGTATATACAATAGGCTGACATAGTTGGTCCCTTGCGAGTATTAATTAGACTCAACTACACTACTTTTTTTCATTCTTTCTTATATTGAGGCGTGAAAGGAAAGGAATCATGTAATAGTATTTTACCAAGTTTAGTACTCTAGCATAGAATAATCTAGAATGGAATAGCCTTGCTTGGAGAGCAATCTGTCTCTCCTATATATTTATAATTGTTTTAGGGAAACGAGAATTGAGAGAAAATTGCTGTGTGTTCTCATTGATAATATGGGCCTCTTTATATAGAGGATTACAATGCATAGAATCTGAATTGTACAAGAAAAGGTAATCATACAATTAATGGATATCTCTAAGATATTCATTTGAGATTCTCTCTAATTAAGACCCTATTACCACTAGGTCAAGTAACCTAGAGTTTGGGCCAGACACACAAATAGGGATTTACTTGAACACTCCCCCTTGTGTCGCCCAAACGCGGTGCTTCTCTCGTTGTCTCGCTAAAAACCTTGCCGAGTAACAAAAACCCAGTGGGACAAAAATAACCTTGGTCGAAGGGGAAAAAGAGGACAACACACCCTTCACGTTTCGAGACCATACGCAGACATCTCCCCCTGATGTCTGCATCTCCCCCCGATGACTACGGTAATGGGAGTTCGGATAACTTCCGTAAATGATGCTACCAACACGTTTCTCGAAAGTGAAATTTAGGCAATGACTTAGTGAGCAAGTCTGCCACACTGTCCTCAGATTGAACCTAGTTCACTTTGATCTTGAGGAGAGTTTGTCGTTGCTGATTATCCTTGGTGTTATCGCTTTTGATGTAGCCTTGCTTCATTTGTTCAAAACAAGCAGTATTACCCTAAATGCTCACAGACTCATCTGTGGTAGACTTCAAACCACAATTTTTCGAACATGCGTAATTATGGATCCAATCCATATACATTCAAGAACCACTTCGTGAAGAGCAACGATTTCTGCATTGTTCGAAGATATATCGACTAGGGCCTGTTCTGTAAACCTCCAAGATATCATGGTCTTTACCCATGGTGAACACTTAACCAATTTGGGAATGACCTTTGTGTGGGTCAGAGAGATACCCAATATCAGCAAAACCTTCCAAAACGCTTATCGTTTGGGGTGGGGATAGTGGACGCAGGCCAGTGTTGGCGGCGTTCCTAGTGTGTGATGGGTCCGAATCCATTGTCTCTCTGTAGGGATAGAACAAACCCATATCAATCATACATCTCAAGTATCGAAAGATATCTTTTACACCAATCCAATGGCGTCGCATTGGTGCAAAGCTATACCTTAGCTAACAAGTTCATTGCAAATGAGATGTCCGGTCATGTGCATTGAGCTAAGTACAATAATGCGCCTATTGTACTCAAGTAAGGCACTCTTGCCTCTAGCAAATCTTCGTCATCATCCTTTTAACAAAGAAAATCCTTTTCAGGATCAAGACTACGAACGATCATGGGGGTGCTTGAAGGCTTGACCTTGTCAAAATGCCTAAGCATCTATCAACACAATGCTAAAGTTCCAAACCAAGACATAATTGTGTTCTCCCAAAATCCTTCATCTCAAACTCGGATTTCAAGTGTTCAGCGGTTTCCCTTAACTCTTTAAGGGCTTCTAATGAAGATCATGTCCAACATGAACTGCGATAGAATCCGAAACTTGTTATGGAAACGCGCGGGCATATCCCTTCCCAATCAAGTAGTCACTTTAGTGAGCGTTTCAATCTTATTGTAAATGCGCTCCGTGGTCTAGAGCCACTTGACTTGGGTAAATGCAGTTTACCATGAACCTTCATGTATATTCCGTATCTAGATCCCTATAGAGATACGTAGTGACCACATTCGTAAGCTGCATGTTCAGTTATTCAGAAACTACTAAACTGACAGGGTAGTGGAGTGCAATGACATCCATTACGAGAGAATATGACTCATCGTAGTCGAGTCCAGGGCGTTTTGTGAGAAGCCTTGCACCATAAGGCGAGATTGCCATATCTTTTTCTCATCACGCTTTCTAACGAATACCCATTAGTCAACAGGTTTTATGTTAGGAGGTGTTGTCATCACTGGCTCAAAAACCTTCCTCTTCATTAGAGAATCTATCTTAACCTAGATCGTATCTTTCCATTTAGGCCAAATTTCTCTACGTTGGCATTCATTCATCAACGGAGCGTGGTTCGATATCATCGGACTCAACAAACTCATGCGCAACTAAATGCGTGACTACATCATCAATTATGATGGAGTTTCTATCCCACGTCTCATGTACACTAGTGTAATTTTCAAAGAGCTCTATATTTTCAAGAATAGGTTCTAACGTTGAGGCGTCCCCCAACAATAACCATAACCCGGAAGATTCTCAGGAGACCGATTTTGAGTGTCGATGATCGAAGGATTAATTAGGTTGTGCCAAAGCATCCTTCGAACCCACGGGCCTCCCACGCTTCCTAGCTGGGGCCATGGCCTGTAATGCCAAAGTGCCACTCTCTTTGGCGTTGGCGCCATGCCTACCTCTGTGTAGGGTGGCGCTACGTCCTCTCGTAGGAACATACTTCCTTGCAGGCATATTTGCAGCAGATGTGTGATCTTGTCACTTTAGTAGGGATCGAGATGAGACATAGTGGGGACAGACCACGACAATTCCTGTCGTTCCTACTGAACATCTGTGTTCTTATTTCCCCCTAACGACGGGAAGACGGTCTCATCAAAGTGACATCGGCAAATCTAGCCGTAGGGAGATCGCCTTGCAAGGGCATGAAGTGGAGGACGATTGTTGGAGTCGAAAATCCAATTGAGTTTCCCACTCGTCTGTAAGGACCCATCATAGAGCGCTGTGGCGGCGCAATTGGCACACTCAAATATGCGTAAGTACGATACTTATACCCAGTCACTAGCTGTAACGCAGAGGTAGATTGAGTGGCGGTGGGTCGTAGACGAATTAGCATAGCTGCATGCGATATTGCATCACCCCAAGCGGATATAAGGAGATTGATGCGCATTACCAATGTCCGGACTACCATCGTAGTCGTTTCCGTGAGACCATTTGGGTATGTACATGGGAATGTGATGTCCAACATCAGTCCCATTGCAATATCCATCGAAAGTCGTCGATGTAAACTCTCTAGCATAGTCAAATCCAATTGACTGAATAGGATGATCTGGGGAGTGAGCCCGTTGTCATATGATGTGCTAGGAGTGTAACATAAGCAGCATTACAAGTGGACAATGGCAGTCTAACTTCTTTCGGTAATTCCAAAATGAATGTGACCAGGTGAGTAAAGAGATGTCGGAGGAGCAAGGCTCGCTTAAGTACCACTAATCTTAGAACCTTCCTAGACATCACACTTACTTTGGGGTGATCCTACTTTGAAGAAAAACTAAACCATTGGCATTTACTACAAAAATATATGACATTTACTTAAACAGAATTGGCGATCTATTGATCCCAGCCAGATTTGTAGTCTTCAACCCTTCACTCTAGATCATCTTCTTGATCTTCTTGTTCCACATATTGAGCTTCTCTTGCTTCACAATATGCTTTGTAGGCGGTGACAATTTCTCCATGAGTTCTACAAATGTGTGCCCAATGACCAGATACTCCACATCGAGAACATACATCTCTTTGCTCAGACTCCATTGATTGAGGCGCTTTGAAAGCGTCATTTAGATGGCTCTTAGTGTTGGTGGTGCCACCAACATGGCCAGAGACGTTGCCTTCCTCTCTCTTTCCACGTTGACCTCTTCGGTTCCGTGTTCGCCTATTTTGGCGGTTACCTTCCTAAGTAGAGCGATTATATGGACCAGAACGTCCAGAAGTATCCCTAAGATTAGGGTTTCGCTCTTGGCGCCTTCTCTTAGTGGCGCGACTATAATTGGATTCCGGAATATGCTCTATTTCCACGGATCTCGAATTATAGTTCTTCACAAGGATGTTGTCATGCTTTTCAGCGACATTCATAGCTCCAATAAGCTCATGAAACCTTGTGATCCGTCCTGCAACAACATCGATTCGATAGTTCTTAGCAACCATCAATGCAGAGACGGGGAAGGTAGAGAGAGTCTTCTCAATCAACATCGCATCTGTGATCTCTTTACCACAGAATTCCATTAAGGATTTCATGCGAAGTGCTTCCGAGTTATAGTCAAGAACTGACTTGAAATCACAGAAGCGAAGGCTATGCCATCTCACTTCTAGGTCAGGAAGCAGGGAGTCACGGACGTTGCCAAATCTTTCTTCGAGTGAGACCCACAGCCTTCTAGGGTCTTCTTCATTCATACACTCGTACTGGAGCGAATCATCCATATGACGAGTCATTAGGATGATGGCTTTCGCCTTATTTGCCTCTAAGGATGCTCTATTTGCTTCCAAAGCTTGAGTTTGCTCAACAGTTAGCACGTCCTGGTAGGCTCGAGAATCGTATCCAGGATTCCATCGGCCTTGAGATGCTGGCGGACATCACAAACCCACCTGTGATATTCAGAGCCAGTTGTTCCCAATGGAGCAAAGTCCAATTTGTTCAGGTTACTCATCCTGAAAGAGAACAAGAAATTAGGGTTAGTTTCGGAGCGTAAAAGGCTACCACGAAAACATATAAGATTTCTGAGCGTAGTTGCTCCCAAGAAATTATGAATTTCTGAGCTTAATCGCTTCCAAGAATTTCAATTCCAAGAGGTATTGGATTAGATCGAAACAATGACGTAAGTGGTCGATCATAAATTCTCTACAAACTCTAAGTTTGGAGATCTCAATAAGCTCCAACCTTGGAGTGAGCACGAACCTCCACCGTTCGGCTTAATTAGGTCTCTCCTATGATGAAGAAAGGGGGGTAGAAGAAGGGAGTTTGCATGTCCCCGAAAAAGAAGAGAAATTGAATTTAAAAACTCTAAAAAACGGGAACTTTTAGAAAAAAAGACCTCAAAATAGGTCGCCGGAAAATTTGACAGAAAAAAATTGCCGGAAAAAGTGCCCAGAAAGTGGCAGGAAAAGTCGTTCGCAGTCGTTGACCAGGAGCTGACGTGGCAGTGGGTTCTAGTGCTGACGTGGCAGTGGGGTCCCCCGGATGCTAACGTGGCAGTGATGACGTGGCAGTGGGTCCCCCCAGATACTGACGTGGCGGCTGACTGTTTTGCTGACGTGGCTTGCGGACCGCGGCTTGGGCTCGATTTATGCTCGACTTGGGTTCGGCTTGGGCCTCTGGGCTGCAACTTCTCCTTCCTCTTTTTTTTTTCTTTTCCTTCTGCCGGTTTTTCCACCGGACGTTCAGTCGGCCGGTTCGGCAAGTTTTTGGCCCATTTTTATGATATTTCTTCCTGTTCCGGAATCTTCAGATGGAGAAGCTTCTTGTGTCAAAATTTGGTGGAAATTGGAGGACCGGAAGTTGGTGAACCGGTGAAATATTTGCTGTGGGTTGTATGGAGCTTCTGGTGGCCGGTTCGGTAGGTTTCCGGCCAGTTCTGGTGGTTCTGCCGCCGGTTCTGGATTTCTGGGGTCGAGTGCTTCAAGTTGTGTGGCGGAGGCAGAAAAGGGTTCAAGGTTTTGTATTCGGATTTAAGGTTTTAGCTTCTTGAATCAGGATTTGGCTATTTGTTTCAGGGTTAGGACGTCGTGCTGATAACGTGTTTTAGGGAAACGAAAATTGAGAGAAAATTGTTGTGTGTTCTCATTGATACTAGGGGCCTCTTTATATAGAGGATTTCAATGCATAGAATCTGAATTGTACAAGGAAAAGTAATCATACAATGAATGGATATCTCTAAGATATTCATTCGAGATTCTCTCTAATTAAGACCCTATTACCACTAGGTCAAGTAACCTAGAGTTTGGGCCAGACACACAAATAGGGATTTACTTGAACAATAATATCTTATTTAATCAATACAACAATATCTTTCATACCAAATTTAACATGGTATCAGAGTCGATTTTGGCTCTTACCACACATCCTTCAACAAACCCTAGCCTTCATTCACAATATTGAAATCTTATCTTGATTTAAGCAAGTTTTCAACCATAATCAAATTACCCTATCATGGTGGTGATAACAAAGACACTTGTTAGAGATAACTACGGAACTTGGAGATCACTCAAGTTCCTACTTCATCCAAACAACAAAAGTTGTAATTGTCAGCATAAATCAAGATTGATACAAGTGCTTCAATCCCAGAGTCGTCAGCAGCAAAATAAACCAGTCCATAAAATCAAGTAAGACTCATGTTTTGAACAGATAAAGTCCATTGTGCCAGGACTTACAGCTGATCAATACAAAAGAATCGTTGAAGTAGTGCAACATTAAGATGGCTCTCAAAAACGACACGAACAAGATTTTCCTTTTTGCTCATTTTCTCAATGCCAATCTAATATGTCAAATGCTTGGATACTCGATAGTGGCGCTACTGACCATCACATGTACACCCTCCATTTTATCAAAAAAAAAGTTGTCCAACCACGCCATCTGGGCATCTTCTTAACGGTGCACAAACCCATATTGATTCCATTGGTTCTATTTCTTTCAACTCTAACCTCAATCTTACAAATGTCCTTTGTGTACCATCATTTAATGTTAATTTGGCATCCGTTGGAAAACTTACCCTCTCACTAAACTGTTGTGCAATCTTCTTTCCCGATTTTTGTCTTTTGCAGGAGACCCAGGAGTTGGACTTGAAGAAGATTATTGGATTGGGTGAACGATGTGGTGATCTATAATTCCTTTCCCCTACCATGACCAAATCTCCATTCTCAATCTCCCAGCCACCAATTTCTCATAGCATATCTCTCCAACATGATGTTTAGCATAAACAGCTTGGACATCCCTCCGCTGCTACCCTTAGTCTTTTGTCCAAAAATGTCCCATAAATTTTCTTTGATTCTAACATGAAATGTGATTTTTGCCCTTTGGCTAAACAGAGCATGTTGCCCTTCAATCCAAGTAAGACTTTAAGTGAGAAACCTTTTGAAATAATTCATTGTGACATTTGGGGACCCTATAAAGTTCCTTCTCATTCTGGAGCAAGCTATTTTTTGACCATTATAGATGATTTTACACGTTGCACTTGGGTATATTTGATGAGTTTTAAATTTGAGACTCAAAATCTCCTAAAATCTTTCTTTGCCTTTGTTGCTAACCAGTTCAATCGTCAAGTCAAAAATATCCGTGTTGATAACGGTGTTGAATTTGTCTCCATGAGAAGTGTTTTTTTTTTTTTGTAGATAATGGCATAATTTTCCAAAAACTTGTATCTACACCTCTTAACAAAATGGGGTGGTTGAGCGTAAACATCAACATCTTCTTGAAATGGCACGAGCACTTTGGTTTCACGCTTATGTTCCTCGTTCTTTTTGGGGGGAATGTGTTCTCACTGCAACCTATTTGATCAATCGTTTACTCACACAAGTTTTGTCTGGTAAATCGCCTTATGAATTGCTTTTTAACTGTCCTCCCACATATACACACTTACTTGTTTTTGGTTGTCTTTGTTATGCCACTAATCTTACACCTTCCCACAAATTTGATCATAGAGCACGAAAATGTATTTTTGTTGGTTATCCTTTTGGACAGAAAGCTTATCGTTTGTATGATTTAACCACTCACAAATTTTTTTCTAGTAGAGATGTTGTTTTCCATGAAGATACATTTCCATTTCAAACAGATAATCATGTCCCTACATCAGAAGGCACAGTCCTACTGTTACCCCTCCTTGAATAGCCAACTTCAAATTCCTCTTCACCACCCACAATACCCTCTTCTCAGTAAAACATTCAGCCATTACTCCCGTCATCACCATAAGGATTGAAAGCCCTCTTTCGATCCCAGTTGCAAGTCCTCCTTCTTCATTACCCACAGAAGGAATTGCAATATCATAAACAATCCCAGCATCAGACGGGATTGCAATATCATCTCCTATCCTACCATCTCCATTACCACCACCACTAGAACCAACTCGTCGTTCTGAGAGAGTTCACCATTAGTATGTTCTTCTTAAGAATTTCATTTGTTATAAGACTTCTTCCAATCTAATATCTTCATTGGGTTCCACTTCTGCAAAAGGTAAAAGCACTCGTTACCCACTTTCTGATTTTCTTAACTATCAGAAACTATCTTCCACTCACGGGTATTTTGTAGCCACTATTTCTCAAAATATAGAGCCGACTTCTTTTTCCCAAGCTGAGACAGATCCTAAATGGCGTGAGGCAATGAACATGGAGATACAGGCCCTTGAGCAAAATCAGACTTGGACACTCACATCTTTGCCTGTTGGAAAGAAAGCTATTGTTTGCAAATGGGTCTACAAAATCAAATACACAACTCTGATGGTTCAATTGAGTGCTATAAGGCACGGCTCGTTGCAAAAAGTTATACTTAAAAAGAAGGCTTGGACTACAAAGAGACTTTTTCCCCTACAACAAAGTTAGTCACTTTCAGGTGTTTGCTTGCCATTGCAGCTGGGCGTCATTGGCCTCTTCATCAACTTGATGTTCAAAATGCATTCCTCCATGGTGATTTGGATGAAGAAGTTTACATCCTCCCACCTCTTGGATTTAGTCGACAGGGGGAGAATTTGGTGTGTCGACTAAATAAATCATTACATGGCTTAAAACAAGCATCTAGCAATTAGTTTGAGAAATTTACTACTGCCCTTCAAGAAGCTGGTTTTAAGAAAGCGTTAGCAGATTATTCATTATTTACCAGGTCCACTAACTCCTCATTTACTGCCATCTTGATTTATGTGGATGACATTGTAATTACAGGAAATAATCCTACGACTATCCAGTCTCTGAAGGATTTCCTCATCAACGATTTCGCATCAAAGACCTTAGCAATTCAAAGTATTTTTTGGGCATAGAAGTGGCACGTTCCAAGAAAGGGATTTTTATTTCTCAAAGAAAGTATGCCTTGGAGATAATTGATGATGCAGGACTTCTTGGAACACGTCCAGCTGCATTTCCTATGGAGCAGCACTTGAAACTTTCTCCCACTAATGGGGAATTGCTACATGATCCTTCACGACCTGATATTGTGTTTTCAGTTCATGTATTAAGTCGTTTCATGCATCAACCACGAAAACCACACATGAAAGCTACACTTCGTGTCTTACGCTATTTGAAAGGAACACCAGGGCAAGGACTCTTTTTTCCTGTGGATAGTTCTCTTAAGCTCAAAGCATATTGTGATTCAAACTGGGCTAGTTGTCCAATTACAAGAAGGTCAGTCACTGGTTATTGTACATTCTTTGGGAATTCCTTAATCTCTTGGAAAACCAAAAAGCAAGACACATTTGCATGACCAACTGTAGAAGCTGAGTATCGATCCATGGCAGAGGCTAGTTGTGAACTAGTTTAGCTGCAATTTATTTTGAAAGATCTTGGTATTATCAACTCAGAACCAGCAAAGTTGCATTGTGATAATCAATCAGCCCTCTACATTGCAGCAAATTCAGTATTCCATGAGAGGACTAAACACATTGACTTGGATTGCCATGTGGTGAGACAATACATAAAGTCTGGAAAGATTGAAACGGCCTACACACCCACTTCTCAACAGATTGCAAATGTTTTTACAAAACCATTAGGCAAGGCATCCTTTGAATTTCTTGTTAACAAGTTGGGAGTTCACAATATCCACTCTCCAACTTGAGGGGGAGTATTGAGGAACGGAAATGAATCATGTAATAGTATTTTACCAAGTTTAGTACTCTAGCATAGGATAATCTAGAATGGAATATCCTTGCTCGGAGAGCAATCTGTCTCTCCTATATCTTATTCAATCAATACAACAATATCTTTCATACCAAATTTAACAAACTATGATCAGATAAAATAAATGTAATGATGAACCAAGCATATATTTTACATATCATAAATATTCACAACAGAAAATATCATTCAAAAGATATCAATAAGTATATAAAATCATACTTGAGATTCCCTAGAACTTCCCCTACCTTAAACTTGGTTTAGTGATGATGAGACTTTTTGTTTCCAGACCTCTAACAAGCTTGCTTATGAATTCTGATGTTTTCAAAGTCTTTGTTTCTCTCTCTCTCTCTCTATCTCTATTTTTTTGTTATGTGTTTTCTTTCTGTCTTATGTTTTCTTATTTCAGGTGAAACTCCTTTTATACTAGAAAATCTAATCATGAACATCTATAGGTAGACTATGCACCTCCTGTTAGTATAGTTTAGCTTACTCAAATAGATAAACACTTGAGAATAACTTACTGCCAGCTCCTGCTAGAAAAATCACCTGAAAGTTATCCCAAATTACCAGCTCTTGTTTTAAACCATACTACCAGGAGGTGCATAGTCTCTACTTCATGTTTTCTTTTTTTTAGTATTTTAACATCTCATGGTTTACAATCCATACTATAGAAAGAGAAAACTTAATATACTAAAAAAAGAAAAATAAAGTATGTATCCAACAACTTCCCTGTCATTTTTGTATTATAGGGAAGCAAAAGTCAAAGCTTTAGCCTTTTTTTCATCTCCAACTCCAACAGATTCCCTATTTTACAACAATCTCTAAAATCTCCATAATTTTTCCTTAAAATTTTAGAGATTGTTGTAAATTTAGGAAATTTGGTTTTCTCTTTCGTCACTATCCCTAAAATGAGGATAGTTATAGGGGTTCTGTTGGAGCAAAAGATGCTCATTTTTCCCTAAAATAGAGAAAAATTAAAATATGGGGAACTGTTGGAGTTGCTCTAAAATGGGAAGTGTGAATTTCACTACCCTAAAACTTTCCTAATAATAACAGTCGGGTTGTTCTATTTATACTTATAAATTTGATATTTAGACCTCTCCATCAAATTTTCACATAAAACTTCCAATTTTACCCATCTTTTTTCTTTTTTAATTTCTCTCTACAATCTTCGTTTCTTCCACACCTAAGAACACCCAAGCCATCTAGCATAAATCTGGTTTCATATCAATTGGACAAAAATTTGATGGGATGTGTTGTAATCTATTATAAATCTTGGTTTATTTCATGTTATGGATCTTATGGAGAAATGGATTTGAGTTTATTTAGTCCATAGATAAGAAGCCTATTATTTGATATAAGATTATTCTAGCGACCAGATCATCTTGCAGCTTCAAACACCCACTCACCAACAATATATTTCTTCTTCCTACACCTTAATTTTTGTCCAAGTTCAAAGATTCATGAATCATAATCGATATATTACTAGTCTACTGCGCTCTCTCACCCCTGAATTAATCCAATATCACTGATGTGGAGCAACAACATGGAGTTGATCCATTCATTAAGAGAATTTTTTTTTTTATTAAAACATTAGTGGGTGAGGCTATTGCCACCCTATAATTTTCTTTGTTCACCCTACTTGCTCATTACACCCTACATTTTAATTTCAATTATTAGATTTACTTATTCAACCCATTTCTCTTTCCAGGAATATCCTCCATCATATGACATATCAAATTAAAAAAGAAATTTTGTTTAACGAAAATTTCTCATTTAATTTATATTAATTAAAAAGACGTCCTAAAATATATTAAAGTTTCCTAATAAAATCATAATTTGATTTACTTCCATTTTTTTATTTTTTCCATTCAGTTTCAATGTTCGTTTTTTTCAATCCATATTAAAAAATTAGTAAGTGCTAGTATGAGCAATGAAAAAAAGATTGATTTTTTTTTTCGTGTTTTAAATTTTTTACTTTCGGTGTTTATAAAAGTATTATAAAGATTTTGATGAAGTTAACACTAATGGTTTTGTGAATTAAATAACGAATTAACGATGAGGACGCAACAAAAAAAAGAAAAAAGAAAGAGAAAATTGTAATAAATTGAAATTTGGATGGAGAAGATGAAGATTAATGTTATCAGAAGAGAAATTAAGTAGTTTTGTATTTAATTAGTTATGTATTTAGTTTTCCTTAAAGATTGAAATTTTAGAAAATTAGTGTACTTATTAGTCATTTTGCATTTGGGTAATATAGTCTTTCAATAATTTAAATATTTGTAGGGTGAACAAAGAAAATGGTAGGGTGGCAATAGCCGCACCCAAACATTAAAGGGTAAAATTATATTTTAAAAGTTATAAAAAATATTAGAGGTCAAAATATCAAATTTAGAGGTATGAATAGAATTACCCATAACAGTCTTTTAAAAAAAAATTTCTCATTTTTGAAAATGTCAAGACATTAACTTTTGCTTATAATTTGGCCGTAGTATCAATTAACATCTCCGGTGAACTAGCCAAAATGATCACTACCTTCCATGTTTTCTTATTCCATAATTAAATTTACTTGTACATTTTAGTTTTAACAAATTACATATAAGTTATTGACAAAAGATGACTTAACAAATACATCATTTAAAAATTGAATTAAACATATAAGGACTAAATCTTACAAATAAGGACAATGACTTCTCCACTTGCCACATGTCATGGGTTAATTTATTTTTTTACCTTTAATTACTTCTTTTAACTTGTAATCCCTTTATAAAGATTAAATTTTATAAATAAGGACAATCTGCTCTTCACTTACCATATGTCATCAGTTAATTTACTTTTTTACCCTTAGCTACTTCTTTTGACTTCAAATCCCTTTATGTTACTTTTTTAGAATAATCCATTTATGTTACTTTTTTTTTCTAAGAATAATCACATAAAACTTTTTTTTTTTTAGAATAATCCCTTTATGTTACTTTTTTTTTTTCCTGAAAATAATCCGTTTATGTTACTTTTTTTTTTCCTTGAGAATAATTCCTTTATGTTGCTTCACAAAACCTCACTCTTCTACGACTCTTATCTCGTCGCCTAATCCTGCTACTGCACTCATACTCGTCCAATTCTGCTACTACACTTGTACTCGTTTTCTGCTACTGCACTCGTCATCGCCTAATCCTGCTACTGTACTCGTCATCGCCTAATCCTGCTACGGCACTCGCTGCACTCATACTCGTCCAGTTCTGCTACTCGTGTTCTGCTACTGCACTCGTCATCGCCTAATCCTGCTACTGCACTCGTCCAATCTTGCTACTGCACTCGCTGCACCTATTGTACTTGTACTCGTGTTCTGCTACTGCACTCGTCATCACCTAATCCTGCTACTGCACTTGTCCAATCCGGCTACTGCACTCATACTTGTCCAGTTCTGCTATTGCAATTGTACTCGTGTTTTGCTACTGCACTCGTCATCGCCTAATCCTGCTACTGCATTCGTCCAATCCTGCTACTGTACTCGCTGCAGTCATATTCATCTAGTTTTGCTACTGCCCTCGTACTCGTGTTTTGTCTTGCATCTACAATGTGCATATTAAAACAATTTCAATAAATACACAGACAGTCATAAAAAAAAAAAATACATCGACATAAATTAGTGCGGCAAATTGGTGTGGTTATGCATCGTACCTTTAACGAAATGCAATGACAGACACATTGGCATTGAAGGGTCAAGTTTTTGAATATTCAACAGCTGATTTCCCTGAAGCACTCTATGTGTTTAACTTCTCATCAACTAAAAGATCAATATTCTGTTACTAAAGACAATAATGCAACCCCATAAACCAAAATACTCCTTGCACGAAATCAATGCAATGAAATAACATTCCTTCATTCTATCTCTAAAGAACTTGATTGCATTAGTCACAGACCAGTACAAACCCGATAATCATATAACTGCAACTACTTCACCAAAGCATCATCCAATCGAAATCACCAAAGCTACAAAGATAAACAAACAACATTTCAACCAAAAGAATCTATCTTTCCCTTAATTCTACAGTTCCTCAGTCACCAGACGCAAAATGCAAGCACATTCAAATACACCTCCTCATCAAAATTAACATCCAACATAGCCAAGCCCATAGCACAAAACAATAACACAACCTCTCAAAAAGCAATAATCAAAATAAAAAACCAGGACAAGAAGCACTAAGCAAGTAAGCGACGGGGCAATGCAGGTGAACTAGGAAGAGAGAGAGAGGACTGATTGCTCGGCCGTCGTCTGAAGCAAGCAATCGCCGTGAATCCGCAGTGAAATTGACGTCACTGCTGACAGCAGCGTCTTCAGCACTAGCAGCTCCATCTGATCGTCCTCCAAATCGTGGCATTTACAAACGGACTCGATCAATTTCGTCAGCAACTTCGCTACGCCGTGCAGGTAGCCATGCGCGATTAGCTTTTGGATGCAATCGACGACGGGATCGGTGATCTTCACCACTCCTGATACGACGGCGCTGATGATTGGGCTGAGAATCTACTCGGCGTCGGCGAGGGAGTACTGATCGGAGCCTTTGTCGTGGAGTGGGCCGGGCTCGGAGGCGTTGGGTTCGGGGTGAGAGCAGCCACGGTTCCGTCCATTTTGCAAAGGCAAGTCGGGGATTTGGCGGGTCGGACTTGGATGAGGCTGCGAATGGGTAAAACGGCAGAGAGAAAAATAGAGATTTTGGTCAGTGGCATACGAGTAAATATTTCATCAGATTAAGTATTTTGGTCATTTTTCATTAAAATTAGGAGTCAGGCTTGCATCATTTAACATTTGGGCCTGAGCTCATGTCTTTATTTGTCTAAATTTTTTTGAAAGTGAGTAAATTAACTTTGGTCATGTGCTACCAGGTAATTTTCTATTTTAGTTTTCATCTGATACAAAATTTGGCATGAAATTAATGATTTTGACTTTGACTACAGTTTTCCAGAGAAGCACAAAAAGAGCGTGAAAGGATGGGACAGCTGAATTGGGGTATCCAAAAGACATTTGCCTTGTTCTCAAAAAAAAAAAAAAAAAAGACATTTGCCTTGATCAGACCAAACTACCCTTCACATCATTTTCATCATATAAAAGAAACAGAAGTGCGGAACCGACGCGGGTCACCATTAGAAAAACACAAGAAAAGGACCAGAGGAAACTTGAGACTAGTGAGCGAGTACCGTCCGGCGGTGGTCTTCATTTCCGACGGCGGCGATGGATTTGGAGTTCAGGTCGTGCGTGGACGACGCGTGGTACCACGTCCGAATAGAGACGGACGGTGACGGCGGGGATCGACTGAGAATCAAGTTCGTCGGCTTCTCCGACGATCACGACGAGGTTTATGACACCGAGGAGTTGACGTCGTTTAGAGACGTGGAGGAGTTTAGGTCGAGGTTCAGGCGTATGTCGATTCAGGTTCAAGACTGGGAGTGCAGAAAGGTGGTGAAGGGGACGGTCGTGTGTGCCGCCATTTCAATTGACCCCGACGACTGCCGCTTCTACGACGCCGTTGTTGATCGGGTAGGTTCTCCTTCGTTCTTTTTCTAATTGTTTCTCTCTCGAGTTTGTTGTGTGGGGGAAATAAATGAATTTTTCCTTGTTTTTCTTAATAAACGAATACAATTTTACCTCTATATGGCAGACATATAGGTAGGAAATTAAAAGTTTAAAACCAAAAAAAAAATAATAATAAAATTGAAATGCTAAAAAGAAGAAGAAGAAAAAAAAATCTCCCTTTGTAAGTAGGAGGTCGTGAGTTCGATTCACAATAGGTTAGTTGTTGTATATGAGTTGTTGATTTGATAAAAAAAATAAAATAAAAAATAAAAAGAAGAAGAAGAAAAGGAAATGCTAAAAACAAAACCCACTCGTTATGCATGTATGTTACGTTATGGTTTGTTGGAAAATGTTTTGTAAAGAGAAAAAGGAAGAAAGAATTAATTTGAAAATGGTAGAGATGGTGGCGTAAATGTCATCAATTTAAAAGTGGGAGGAGGTCATGAGTTGATCGTTGGTGAAGATTTTTGGCTGGCATATAGCAGTGGTAGACTATTGGTCAGTTAAGATATATGTGGTACTAGAATTGTAGTGAGGTGGGGATAGCGGGTTAGTTCGGTCGATGGTGGATTTGTTGGCCGGTTGGTTGATGGAAGGTTGTAGATCGATCATTTCATCTGGGGGATTAGTGGATTCATAACAATGTATGAGTAATTAATCTGTGGTTTCGGACTACTACATGACAGTGTCATATGGTGGTCTTGACATTATAAATTTGAGTTGTTTACATGGGAACTATAATAAAAAAAAAAAGATTATATTAAATGATCAATTAACATCGTTCGCTTTACATGTGACAAATAATATTAATCCGGACCACATTAAACATGAAGGTACTAGACTATACAATATTTTTTGATGAAGTAATTGTGAGGTTGCTATTATTCTGTAAAATTATAAATTAGTCTTGGGTGGAGTCGTCGTCGCTCAATAATCGATATTAGCGTTGTCCTTAAGTCATTGGTGTGATTTCTATAATTGATTATTGGCTTGTTCATTTGTGTCCAATCTCACAAGTATATCACTTATGGTATACACCTTGAGTTACATTGATGTAGGTTGAAAGTGACAATTACAATGGATAGTTCCTTTCAGTTATAAGTAAGTTATAATTGCAATAAATACAAAATAGAAGCATAAGATGAAGTACGTGTTGCAAAGTTATAATTAAATGTTTATGTTTTAAAAGTTATAAACTAACTTATAATTTAGTGATATTTTTATTCCGTCTGCAATCCAAATCTCTCATTTATTCTATCTAAAAGAAATAATTTTTCCCCCTAAATTACCATTGTCCATTGATTGTGACTTCTAATCATTAGGTGGTACATAAGGAACATCGGCTCGTAAAAGGAAAAGAAGAATGCTCATGCAACTTCATTCTATTTTGGAGACATGGTCCAAAAGCTCGATCATTAACTGCTCAAACTCTTGAAAACATTTGCAGAGTGCAACCTCCTGTGGACAAATTAGATCCGCTGCTGACCACTTTTCTTGACACAGCAACGGAAAAAATAGAAACCATTCTTTCCAGTATTTTCAAAGTTCCTCATGAAGCTTCTCATCACAGAGAACCTTGTACACCCAACTGCAGGGAAGAGCTAAGCTTTTCTAAACGTCTAAACAAGGCAAGTCTATTCTCTACATAAAGATGTGGAGTATCAAAAATTATTATCAAGATTTAGTATTTTAAATTTAGTCTTGGAAATTGCATTCATACGGGGAATTTCTTATTATCCAAGTATATTTCTGTTTAGTCTTTCTCTCTGTTTTATATTATCATTTGAATAATTCTGCTGTTATGTGTCTTTAGTCAATATTTTTTTTGCTGATCTTCTTTTGTAGGATACAAGCCTTTCCAGGCGATCTTTAAGTAAAGGTCTGTATCTTGTACATTTGTTCTTGAACCTTTTCACAAATGCTTTAATTTCTTAGCTAGACCTTTAAAATTACGAATGCAGAAATGATTGACAATCCTTTGGAAAAGGATGAACATGACATGGACATAGGAGGTGTTCCTTATATGTTACTGGTTGAGAACCTTGAGAAGGGGATATCACCATTTACAATTATGGAATTCATACACCAGCAAGCTACAATCTCATGTCAAGCATCTGTTTGGCCAAGTAAGTCATCAGAGGCATATACAAGAGGAACCATCATAGTTGACAGCAAAAGAAATCTGGAAAAGATATCTGACTTTTTAGAGAATCCAGATCACGTTATCATTTCCTCAAAAGGAAGGTATGTAAATGTCGTCTGTGTAATTATAATTTTGCAAACTGGACAATCTGAAAATGGTTTTGAACTTGAATGGTGTTAAGCAAAAGATCTTACAGCCTCTTGTAGCTTAAACAGCTATCCAGCTGGAACATGAATGAGACTTTTGGGATTCTGAACCTTTAGCTTTATTCATTGATTTGTTAGTAGTCTTCATCTATTTGTAATCTTTGCAGGCCGTGGGTAATGACTGAGAAATCCGCATTACATGAGACACCAGGGGCATCGATACAAAGCTTCATGCTCATGTCTCAGGTTTATTTCCTTCGTTCATTTTTATTTTTTATTTTTATTTATTTTTGAGTTTATTTTTTTGTCGCTGTAAGGGTAAAGTGCTACTATTGCATGCTCTGTTTTTGAGCATGCCAAACTTGATAGGATATGAAATAGCTAGCATAAGGCAATACCTTACTGAAGGTACTATTTTTATCGATTGTTCAGACAATATTACAGAATAGAAGCCCTACAACGAACAATGGATTGAAGGTTGTCATTTCTGGAACTAAAGAGTATGAGACAGCTAAGTTGCTGAAGGATTTGTTTTTGGCATTTGTAAAGCATCAAAGTCGACTTCACAGGAGGTTACTTATAGTAGAGGGAAAGATCTCGCATTTGATGCTCTGAAGAGGTGAACGCTTAAAGCTTAGTTTCTTCTACATGTTAGCGTAGGATCATACAAAGATATCATCTCTGATGAAGGGTATGAAAATGATAAATGATATTGTCTGTGTGGACTCCACGAAAAGCCAACTGCAAGTCTGTAACAACTAAATGAGACTTCTGATTGTAGACTGAGCCGGGATACCGTTGGATATTTTGTCTGTGTATTCAAATCTAAGGGTACGTGTAGGTATATGTTTATATCCAAATATCGCTGGAGAGTCAACTGTGAAACAGAGTTATCAGGCTAGGAAGATATACTGCCTTGGACCCGAGTAGAAAACAATCTTGTGTTTGTTGTAACTAGTTGTGTGTATCCAATGTTCCAATCCATCTCTCTGCGGATTATAGTTGGTTGTATTTTCTGCAACTAATTCTGTATCCATTTGCAAAATTATGATCAATTGTGAAATGTGAGTGATTTTCTGTAACTAATTTATTCAAGTAACATATTGCTAGTTCTAGCCACAGCTAAATTTATTTAACGTCCACAAGTATATGATTGAAGTGTTTTGTATTGCAAGTGAAAATTGATGTTGAATGGAGAGTTACTATAGATTTAAGTTAGATGTCTAAACATGCATTTAGAACCGAGTATGGTACAATATGAACTAGAGCCAAGTTTGGTAGGTACAATATGCATGAACAAGATACCATGTATTTCATGAACAATATAGTAATATACCCGTCTCGAAACAGATGCCTTGACAAGAGTGTAAGCATGCATTTAGAACCGATTCAATTTTGTGAGTGAAAATACTCGTAAAGATGCAATTTCACGAATCTGATAAATATTCTGTTTTTCAAGATGATATTTGTGAGTGAAAAGACTGAAAACTAAATGAGTGCATCTGGTAATTCTGCTATAAATATTTTTATCTTACTTTTGTAGATCATGGGATGGGGAACATGGAAGGGAGGGTGGGTTATGCCTACCTTTCTATTTGGGGTTGCCGACAGTGGCGGTGGGGATGCTGAGCTCCAAGGTGGTGCAAGGTTCCTATTCTCACAATATCGATCACTTGCTAAACATACCCCATACATTTTCTACGATTTCTATGAAACTCTATTGCATACGTTGTTGGACCTATGCAAGAGTTGGTTTCCTAACAAATCCAGCCATTTCAAACATACTGCCTCCCATTTTCTTGTGGTCTAAGTGTGTGGTGAAAAATCCGCTTTTAGCTGGTGAATGCTTGAGAGAGAGAGAGAGAGAGAGAGAGAGAGCAGCTTAGATTTCAAGGCAAAGGAAGTACAAAACTCTGGTTTCACTCTCACCTACCTCCAAGCTAATTAAACAGCTAGCATTCGGATCAAACTTGGTGAAAATTGAAAGCAAAAGCAAGAACACCTCTACACTCAAAGTCTCGTAAATACATACCTACATGTATACTGTATACATGGTCCATCGTTTGGCAAGCTGTTGGATAAAAAGGACAAATCAAATTATTATTATTCTCAGTCTATTCTATTAAGTTCATTTGGTAATTAGACAATCCTAATTAATTTACTTTTTGAACTTTTGATGATTATTGCATTCATTTCTTTGAAAATTGAAATTGAAAATTATATTTTTCATGTTCATACACGAAATGATTTGGCAAAAACTTTATTAAGTGCCTTCAAATAGGTATGACAAACATATCAGCCACGTGGTACACTCAGCCAATCAGGTCTCTTTATTTTTTAATTGTATTCCAAAACTATCCATGTTTAGTTATAATGAAATACCCAAAATACCCTCCTGCACTTTAGGTGCACCGTCACATGGCACGCTTGCCCTACCTAAGAATCTCTCTTTCAGATAATAGCGTACTTTGCTAATGAAAAGAAAATTGTCAATTTTTGCATGAAAACATGCTATTATTTTGCATATGGCAGCACTAATTTAATTGAGACTCATAGCCAACCATCAACATTCCTCATAACAACTTGCTTATAAAAGCCAGCAAAATATATCTCATCTTTTTGTTGCTTGAGAGGGAATGCTACTTATCATTATAAGGATACATATCATTAGTTTTGAGTGGGATTTGGATATTAATAATTAACAAGTATGACTTTTATATATATTGAGTAATATAAGGTGAATTATTTTCAAGTACCACGTCACATAAATCCCACTCTAATAGTCAAAGAAGTGGTTGGTTCAAATTAGCCGTCACATAACATTAATTGTTTGTAAGTTGTGACTAAAACGACAATTTATCGACTGTCTATAATATTTCTATAACTTATACTTGTCAAAAGATGTCACGATGGATTAGGTGACAACCAGCAACTTGCGAATAATACAAGGAGACCTCCCATTATTGGCAAAAATGTAAATTAAGGAGAACAATAGTTTAAATTAAAGAATATAACACTCCATTCGTACCTACTTATATAAATTCATCAACTAATAAGCAGTTGGAGTTAATCCAAGTATTTATTAAGTATTCTTTTCTCCAAAAAAAAAAAAAGTATTATACTTAATAAGACCAATCAGTCTTTGTAATGTTGCTTATAAGGTCATAACGAAGATTATGATAAACAGGCTTCGTCCCTTACTAGTTAAATGCATCTCTCCTAATCAAGGAGCCTTTGCTCCCGGTAAATCTATACAAGATAACATTCTTATTGCACATGAATTGTTTTCGACGTTCAATAAGAAGCGAGGTAGAACCGGCTCCATGGCAATCAAAATAGATTGCTAGAAAATACTTGAAACACCATCATTTGTTTACTGTACAGAAAAAAGCATCCAATTCCCTGGCCTGGATGGGCATTCTTGATGCTCGAGATTTACTGTCACAGGGTATTATGTGGATTGTTAGGGATGGTCATACTATATTATTTTGATATTTTAATTGGATTTTTCCTGTTCCGCTTTTCCTAATGCTGCCAGAAGATCAACGTTCTCATTTAAACTGGAATCTTTCAGTGGCACAGTTTATCACTGATCATACTTGGGATATCCATGCTCTTCACACTGTTCTGCCTCCTGATATTTTCCAACAAATTACAGCAATCCCTATTCCAATACATTCTACTCTGGATACGTTTGTTTGGGGCCCTTCATCTTATGGGGAATTTTCTATCAAATCTGCTTCTTGGATTCAGACCCAAAATATTCCTAGCCATTCAAGATCTTTATTTTTATCAAAAATGTGGAAGCTCAACATTGCTCCTAAGGTTAAAATTTTTGCATGGAATTTAATTGGTAATGCACTTAAAACGCGAGATAAACTCTCTATCTATAACCATAACATTGCTCCACTTTGTCCTTTCTGTGCTAATGCTATTGAATCCATTGACCATTTATTTATGCGGTGTTCTTTTGCTGTTCAAGTGTGGTCTTTGGTTCCTACTTTAAATCCTCTGTCTTGGAATTGATCTTTTTTAGATTGGCTTGACCATATTGGAAACAATTCTTCTTGTTCTTTAGATCATTTGGCTTCCAGTCTCTACACTCCTTGGGCCATTTGGCATGGCAAGAATAAATTAATTTTTAAGAACATCAATGTCTGTCCTGGTTCTTGCGTGTTTCAAGCTTATGTAATGAGCTCTAGTTAGTTGAAGGCCAATCCCAGATTCTCCCGCCCAAAAATTTCAAATTTTTTTTTTATCAAGTGGCAACCTCCCAACATAATTTGACCTGATTTGAATTTTGATGGTTCTGTCAGGAATGGTTTGGCTATTATTGGCTTTGTTATTCGCAATGAGTACGGTAACCCTGTTTTTGCAGCGGATAGAAAGATTGAAAATGAGTCAGTGCTTGTTGTGGAAGCCATGACTCTTAGAGATGGACTACATACTGCCCTTCATCATCATTTCAACATTATTGTAGAAGGTGATTCCAAGTTATTAATTGATTGTGTTCGAGGCCATTGCCAGACTCCTTGGCGCATTAAAACATTACTACAGGATATCAAGGAGAGAAACTTGCGTGGGGCACCCGCACCACGTGTCCCTACGGCAGACCAATCACCTCCCAGCAGGGGGGTGTTTTGGGTATTGTATATTTAAGGAGCAGGGGTGTTTTCGAAAAAGACAAAAAAATTTCTTCCTCCTGATTGGGCTGCCGTAGGGACACGTGGTGGGGAAACCCCCACCTAAGTATTTGCCGATATCAAGGCGCTTACACTTCAATTCCAGTCAATAATCTTTCGACATGTCTATCGTGAGGCTAATTTTGTTGTAGACTGTTTAGCTTCGGAAAAGCGCATACTGCTTCATAATTCATCTGTTTGCCCCTTTCTATGTCCCCAGTGTTCCATTTGGATCAGCTAGGAGGGGGAGTTTCCCGTGGTTTTTTTTTTTAGTTTTCATTTGGTTTTTCAATCATAAAAAAACGGGTCCGGCATGGAAATGTAACAGGGTTTCGATCCCCAATATTAGAGAAAAGATAATAATAAAACCCTAAATTTAATTAGCCTACCTGTTGCATCCTTTGGGTCTTTGTTTGTGGCTTCTGAACTTCTGTGCTTTGCAGCAGGTATTATATAGCTTGAAAATTGATTGGTGTTAATCAGTTTTATTTGATGTTTGATCGAGAGCATCTCACTTGAGTAATGTTGTATGCGGCAGTTAATGTGGTATGGAAACCACCTTAATTATCAGAAACTTTTATTCAATGAATATATATATCTCATCAATTGCCATATAAAATAGTTTCTATAATATCATCTTATATCATCGTGATTTAGTATCAAAATAAATATGAGTAAAGCACTAAAGAAAGAAACGAGTTTCTCTCTCACCTAGGGAAACCCTAAGGCCTACTCTGGTGGCAAATTTGTTCTCGTCCGGCGGCGTCCGGATGATAGGACCCGCTCCGAAATTTCACCATAAAATCTAAGGTGGCTTGCGGGGCCCCACTTGTAAAGAAGATTTTACTGAAAATTTAGTAAAACCTCCCCTAAAAGTAGGTAACCCAAAACCTATAAGAACACATTTACACTTCTAACAATCCAGCCTTATTCTCCTGAGCCATCTGCTCCTCAAATCACAACAACTCCACAATAAGCAATAGAAATCCGAAATACAACATGTTCTAAATCTACAAATTCTATAACAATTTCCCCACAGGTTATCAGAGCAAACTAAAAGAGGAAAATAATTCAAGATACAAGTAGGTTCAATAAATAACCTAAAATATAGAAAACAACATCAGCAGATGCTATGCCCCGAATCCTATTATGTCGAACCAGCTACTCTGCAAACTGGGCATTTGAAACCGAAGGGCCCAGGGGAAAAAACATATAAAAACGTTAGCGTGAGTGGACCAAAAAAAGAAGATAATTTAAATGAAACAAGCTTTAATACTTTCCCACAATTTGAATTATTTACAAAACCTCGATGTATGTAACCTTTAGAAAACACATTTCTTTAAACTCGAAATCTCGTCAAAACAACCAACCCCGCTGGTTAGGCACAAATATATATATATATATATATATATATATATATATAGTTGGGGAAGATGTTTGTCACCATACAATAAAGGAGCCTCCCAGGCTCTGTGCTCAACTGCAACTCACAAACACAAAGTAAGTGAGGAGAATGCCTATACAAAACACTCAACTGCAACCCACGTGAGGAGGAGCCTAAACGAATAATTTCTATCAACCCAAGTATGGTGAAGAAAACATCTGAAAACCATAAAATCCATAAAGCTTCCCCACAATTTCGCAAATGAAGTCATGAGTACGATTCCTAACCGTACTCGGAAAATCTCAAGAGAAAAATCAAATAAATTCAATGACGTGTCCCACACACCAAAATATTCTCTAATCGATAACAAATAAGCAAGAATAAATTATAAATTGTAAATCATAAACAATAACTCAAAACCGAAATCATTGCTTAAGGCATTCCCAATGCCAAAACCGAAAGTCGATGAATAATCGAGAAATATAAATCCATTGAAAATCCCATTTTCAAAAAGCTTTCAAAAATCTCAATAACAACGAATACACATATAAACAATTCCGGAAATCACCTCGGAAACTAAATTGTTGAAAATCGTTATAAATCAAAAATCAATTTAATATGCTCAACAAATATTATGATAATTAAGTAAAGCATTAATTTGAGAAATAAACGCATGCATAATTACTTAAGACAAAAGTCCACTCACAGTATACAACTAACGTGGCCAAGTGTATGGATCCTCGTCAAGCGATGGGTCAATACCTCATCCTGTACAAAATTACAATTCGTAAACAACGATCCGAAAATTAAATATAATTCTAAAATGAAACCCGAAAACCCTTCGTAAACCAACATCTCCATTTCTTCTCGGATTCAACCCAAACTCCACCACTAACACCAGTTCGTAAATTTAAAGGTTCTAGGGTAGAATCAAGAGAAATCCGACGGTCGGATTCTCATAAATCGATGACCAAAACTCCACACTTCGGAAAAATCACAATCGATACTAAACCTTCTCCAATCTTTACAAAACACACACCAACATGCTCCACAAGTTACAAGGAAAGCAACCAGCCAATTTAGGAGGCCATAATCGGCCCCCACGCTCCCCCAAGCGCCACCAACAGTAGTTGCACATGGGCCCCACGCGCCGCCAGCCAACCCCGAAACCGAGTATCAACACCTATGCCAAAATCTTCCTCTCAACAAGCCCAACAACTTTTCCAACTACAACAAAGTCTAGAATTACCTTGATTGGTCCGAATTTGGCCCGAAAGAAAAGAGGCTGAAATTCAAACCCTGAAATTTCAAATCTTCGATTCTTCCTCCACACTTCAAATTGGATCAAGAGACTTGTAAGAGTTGAAGTACACCTCAAGAGCTTCAAAACAGGACTGGTTTCGTCGCCGGAAGTGACCGGAATTAGGATAAATTGCCGGCGACCCCAAATCTGCTACAGTACACTGTTTTGCTTATATTCTCTCTCCTCTGGCCAAATCGCCACAAACTACTGCCGCAAACTTCGAGAAGAGGAGGAGGCGGTCCTAACCGTACAGGTGGCCGGACGGCGGAGAATGGCAGGAAAATCGATATGGGTCGGAGAGGGAGAGAGAGAGAGAAATGTCGGGGGTAAGTTTTTGAAAATAGAAACTTACTACAGTAACTCCTCCTTTTATAGAAAACTTACCATGAACAGTAACCTTTACGTGTCCACAGACTCGGTTTTGACATCCTCTATATCTTTCGTGATGAAAATTTTCTTAAATTAGGAACGAAACAAAAGGTCAAATTTTAGGGCCCCTAAAAGTACCGAAACGAAAGTAAAAGTAAAAGAAATTTTCGTTTACCGTCCAAATGACTAGTAAACTGGTAAATTGAGGTACGAAACGTAACATCGGACGTTGGGGCTGACCTCTGGCCTCGCTACCGTCATGGAGTTTGCTGTCAGATGGGAAATCTACTACCCATGGGACTCCGTTGGAGGGATTTTTTCAGGTTTTGTCAAATGGTTCGGTTGGGATGGTGGCGAAGGCGGTGGTCGTACAGTACGGGCCTCGCTACCGTCATGGGGTTTGCTGTCAAATGGGAAATCTACTGCCCATAGGACTCCGTTTGAGGGATTTTTTCGGGTTTTGTCAGATGGTTCGGCTGGGATGGTGGCGAAGGCGGTGGTCGTACAGTACGGGCCGATAATCGATCCCTGTTGATGGGTTTCTTGGATCAACAGTGTCATGGATCTCGATCGATGGCGGTGTCGGGTTGCGAGGCCTGGATCGGGGATGAGTTTTTTCCGTGGTGATGCAGGTCATGGCGGTTTAGATCAGGCGACGTGGGTCGACCGGACGGTGACGTATGATGGGGGTGATGGGAGGAGACGGTTGAATGGCCCGAACCAGGATGATGGGCCTGGGGCGATTTCCTTGGTGACTACCCTATTAGACCGCAAAATGTTGGGCTAGGGTTCTGCCCTAGTCCATTGTTCATTTGGGCTAGGGTTTAAGCCCTTGGCCCAACCCTATATTTTTAGCTTTTTTGTCTAATTACAATAATTTTCCTTGCATTAGGAGCCTAGATATTTAGCGCCTCCGGCGTAATACTAATGGAGAATCACCGCTATTTCTACATATTTGATTATATAGTGAGTATGTCTAATTCTATATACCACTATGGGTACTACCACTATCTTCTTGTCTACCTATGTCCTTAAATAGCAGCGGAAGGGTATGTAACGGCCTATTCTAGCTTCTGATGAATATATTATTTCGCCCCCGGGGCTTGACTAAATAAAAAATAAAAAATCAAATATGAGTAAAATAATAAGAAATCTATCTAAAGCGACAAAACCATAGTGAATTACATATATAATATATATGTGTGTACATGTATATAATAATTTTTTAGGACTAAATTCAGTTTGCCTCTCCAACTTTGGGGCAAACATTAGTTTGGTCCCTAATTTTTTTTTTTTTAATCATGATCGTCCTTACACTTTTAATTTTCACCAAATTTCAAAATTGACTCTAAACATGACGTCACAAGTTGAGTTGGCCCCGACATGAGGGCCCACCTTTTAGTTTTTCAACCCTCTCTTTTACATAATCCCCAAAATAACCCTTGACACAGTCTCTCTCTCTTTCACTCTTTCAGTGGTACCTCGCTGACCTCCTTCAGATTGGACCCAGCCTCAATTCTGGAAAAGCAAATCCAATTTCCAAAACCTCTGCATCTGTCATTAAACCCCCCCCCCCCCCTTAATCATGAAGTATAATGCCCAAAACCCATAAACATGTTCATGATCTAATTCTCAATCATCTTCATCTGAGTATGCTTGCTACCATCCACAAACACATCATCTGCACCCAATTTCAGTGCTCTCGAAGTTATTCTGCAGCTTATGCAATCAGTCTTCAAAACAGCTCCAAAAATTGGCAACAACTCAAAAGAAGAAAAGCTGACCGCAAGAGGGTCTGCCCCTGGCAAGAGAAGATCGAAGCAGTTAAGTCGTTTTCCGATAACCTATCTACCTCCTGGAGTAATGTCAAAGAGGAAGAAGCTCTCGGAGTACTGGAGATCAAGTGCCCATTTTTTTACTGTGGAAGAGCAGGACGTCGTCGTTTGTGGTGGTTCGGGTGGTCTTAGTTTGCCTTCTTTCTGCTTACCTTCTTCTTCCTCTACCCACCTAAGGCTGTCAATTCCGACACGACCTGATAACACGACTTGAAACTCGCATGAAATAAAGCAGGTTAAACCCGCACAATTAAAAAGCGGCCAACTCGCCATGACCCATTTAATAAATGGGTCGGCCATGGGTCAACCCGCCAACACGAAGTGAACCCGTATAAACCGATTATGCTATACTTTTTCTTGAAATTTTGGACGTTGGGAGTATTTGATCACAGATTAGACAATTTGAAATATTTTTCGTTATAATTATTGGATTTAATTATTTATGAATTATATATAATTATTTATATTCTTCATCTTGTGGAGTTTTTAGTGAATTTAATCAATTTATGCATTTTCTTAGTTAAATAGGTCGCATGGTTAACCCTTAAATGAGTCATTTTGTCTAACACGACACGACCTATTCATTAAATGGGTTAAGTGGGTTGGAAACGGGTAATCCGTTTAATAAATAGGTTGGGTTTGAGTTTAAATTTTTGACACGATTATTAAATGGGTTGGGTTTGGGTTTGTCTCTTGCGACACGACAAATACCTTGACCCAACACAAACCCAACCCGACACGACCCATTGACAGCCCTATACCCACCTCGCTCTTTGCCTTCTTCTTCAACTCAACCCATTGAATCACAACTACCCTCTGTAAATTCAGTTACTTCAACAATTTAATTTCTTACTCTATATATAATTTTCTTCAGAGGCCCATATACTTTTCTTCATATCTATTTTCTGTCTCTCATACAATTGCTTCTCTCTCCATGAACTAAATCTAGATGCAAGATGGTTTGGATTGCAGATGTAAAGAAGATGAGAAATGGTGGTGTGGAGAGAGAAGGGAAAGCTGCAAGCTGCCAGTCGCATCAAAAAAGGACGCGCTGGAGAAGGATGCTGTGAAGAGAAAGAAAGAGGGCGGCGGGTGTCCAGAGTAAATATGGGTTTGCTATGGTTGTGTGGTGGGTGTCGATTATATTTGTGTCTTCCATGGTTGTGTGGTGTTTGATTTGGGTTCAAGAGAAGAGTAACTTCTAGCTATTTTTGTTTGTTCTCTGAATTGGGTTAAGAACATAAAAACTTGCTGGGTTTACTGAGATTGAAACCTCCGAGGACGTGAGGCGGAGGACTAGCAGCAGATTGATCTTTGAAGAAAAAGACCGCCAAGGGTTAGTTTGGGAATTATGTAAAAGAGAGGGTTGAAAAGCTGAAAGGTAGGCTCTTATGTCGAAGCCAACTTAGCTTGTGACATTATATTTAGAGTCAATTTTGAAATTTGGACGTCGGTGATGAAAATTAGAAATGTAAAGACGATCATGATTAAAAAAAAAAAATCAGGGACCAAACTGATGTTTGCCTCAAAAGTTGGAGGGGCAAACTGAATTTAGTCCTTAATTTTATGTACACTCACTTAACTACTTTTATATATACTTAATAAACATGCATTTGTGTTATAATCTATAATGTGTGTTATAAACAAGATAACATGCAGGCAACGACTTCAAGTAATAATACAGTTTGCTTCCCATAAATATAGAACTAATACAACCATGCCGGCCGGAAAGTATTGGCAATACATGTTAGGTACTGTGTCAACCGGCCCTCACTTTTTTGAATTATACACAACTGGCATCTTTCTCTTCTATACTACTATATGTTCTCACAATGACTCGTATTCATTTTCTCATATGTTGTAAGAATTCATATATGATAGTCATCTTTAATTATTTACTCTTTGCATGATCTACCTCAAAAACCTTTATATAAAAACAGTTCCTCCACTTTTGACATATACATAAACTGCTCGAAAAATTGAGAGTATAGATATCACTCATTTCCTTCATTTGTCTTCTGAGTTGAGTCGCTCGTGGTCGATCTCTAGACAACTGTTGTTTCTTGTTTAATTTCTAGCCAATTAGTTTCTCTAGGTTTTACATTGGAAGTTTGGTTATTGCAACAACCTTCTTCACTGGAGCAACCTTTTCTGGTTTCCTTTGTCTCAAATTAGAAAAGCCGAACAAGACACAAGTACGGACCAAAAAAAAAAAAAAAGATTTACACCCGTTATTGGACCAACCTTTCTTTTCTGGTTTCCTTTGTATCAAATCAGAAAAGTCAAACAAGATAAACAGACACCAAAAACAGAAAGAAAAAAAAAATTCACCCGTTATTATATTACAGCAATCTTCTTTGTTAGAGCAACATTCTCTGGTTTTCCTTTGTGTAGGTACAAGTTTTGATCAACTTGGTGTGTTGGCATTCCATACAAAACGGGAAAGTATCTTTAGGGTTAATGGGTTTAATATCTTTTGGCTATTTAAAGATATTTTTCTGTGTGCCATATTGGATTATTGATTTCCCATATATTTTAGGGTTTGGTGTCCTTAATTATGTATATTTTTTATTAACACAAAAAGATTTGTTTTTCCTTGTAGAAGGCGGATTAGGGTAAATAGCTGTTTTTTGGTTGTTTTGGTGTACACGGCAGCTAACCTTAGAAGGTGGAAAAACAGACGACATATATGCAGAACCTAGAGACGCAAGAATACTTGTAGAGTCTTGCATGTTTGCTTGAGATTGAGTCTTCACAAAGAGTCAAAACTCTTGGTCCATGTATAAGTGTTGTTGATCATGGTTTCAAATGCATAAAACTCTCTTGAGATCAGTAGAGAGACTGTGAAGAAAGAAGAGCAAGATTTGGTGATCGTTCAAGTGAAGGAGTTCAAGAAGGAAGACAAATTTTGTGGTAGATTTTGTCTAATCATTGTAGCCGAGCTAGTGCTATTCAAGTCTGTAAAAGTACATATCCTTCATAATAAGATCATTCTTATTTTGGGCTCTCAAGAGTAAGAGCCCCGCAGTGTTTTTAATCTCATATTTGAGGTTTTCACTGCGTAACCAAAATCTGGTGTTCTGTTTATTAATTTTGGTTTCTGCTGCCCAGTAAGCATTGATCAGTGCACTGCAATCCCCATTTTCCAGAAAATCACATTCTGTCCTTGTATTTTCACTTTTTTCGTATTAGACACACATGCGAATTTAATCAATTTATGCATTTGTTTTAGTTAAATGGGTCGCATTGTTAACACTTAAATAAGTCATTTTGTCTAACACGACACGACCTATTTATTAAATGGGTTAAGCGGGTTGGAAACGAGTAACCCGTTTAATAAATAGGTTGGGTTTGGGTTTAAATTTTTGACACGATTATTAAATGGGTTGGGTTTGGGTTTGTCTCTTGCGACACGACAAATACCTTGACCCGATACGAACCCAATCCGACACGACCCATTGACAGCCCTACACACATCCCCAAAAGATAAAAAAAAAAAAAAAGTTTCACCGGTATTCCTTTGTCCCTTAATTTGATTGTGTTATTTTCACCTTCATTTTTCTTTTTCTCTCAATTTTTTTTTTTCCAACAGAACTCAAGAGCTAAAATACTTCACTTTTGCTCACATTCTCTTGGTTTCTTTCAGGTTATTTTCCTTTACGCGACAGATTGTATTCTAGTTAAGCAGAGGAATCAGTGAACAAGTAGCCTCCTTGCCTCCTTCTCAAGTCAAAACCAAATTAAGGGATATAGAAGGTACATTCTTGGGTACATATTATCTGCTTTTGATTTACTAAGTTTCCATCTCACCTTGTGTTATAATCGACTTGTTTTCTAGCCATACCAAATTTAACATTCGAGTGTATTTTAGATTTCTTTTTTTTTTTTTTTTTTTGAATAAAGGGCTGGTGCGGCTGCCCTCAAGCCTTGATTAATGAAACCGTCGAATACAAGGGGGGGACATTGAGCCTAAACCCCTGATTACAATAGGCACCTAGAGTACATCCTGAAATAATATCATGAGTCTCTACTAAACAATTGTATTCAAATACGCACCAGCTAGCAAAGAACGCGCTCCAGACGGTTCTATTTGCTTCCCAGCGGTGACACAACGGAAAGATAACTCGGTCTACAACTCGAAGACAGCATAGCATAATATCCATTCTCACAGCTTTCCCACCATGTTGCCACTGGAAAATACATCCAGTGACACCAAGTTTCACCCTGCCACTAGGAGGTAGCGACCATTTGACAAAGCAAGAAATTCGCCGCCTACCTAGAGCAGACACGTTACTGCCACTAGGAGGTTGCGACCATTTGCAAATGCAAGGAACTCGCCCCCTACCTAGAGCAGACAAGGCACACAAAGTGCATAAACCGGCACAAAGCCCATCTCGTCCTACCAACCTAAGGTAGAGACTTATTATAAACAGACAACAAACTATAAAAGAACAACAATTATTTATAAAACTAAAGTCAGCAGCCCACCAGAAAGGGCCCAACTCGCTAAGCCCAGCCCAACCTCCAATCTCCCCATGGAACGCCGAATCTGCAGAAATCCAGTCCCTCCTCCACCAACTCTGCCACCAACGAGCAGCAACCATGCAATCCCACCACCAAACCGGCGCCATCGACCCTGCAGCAACCCGCTGCCGACCAAAGGAAGAGCGGACGGGTCTGCGAGGTTGCTGTGAATACTAGAGGGGCTCTCTGGCTTGGGCATGGTCTAGGAAGGGCGGATGTGCAATGGATGGCGGTTTGGGCAGATCTGTTCCGATCTGACCTTCTCTGGTCGTGGGCGAGCACGGGTGCAGAGTGGCGTGGGGGTTTTGCTGGCCGGCATCAGGTTCTGAGATCACCGAAGCGGATCGGATCAGAGCCGTGGATGGGGCGTCGATCTCCTGGCAATGGCGATCCGGAATGGATCTGTAATACCTTGAGTTGGCCTCCGATATCAGCTGCGATTTAGATTTCTTTTAGTGCATAGAATTTTCCTTAATCTATATATTGCAATTAATTGAGAGTTACATCCCATAAACATTTGACTTAGTAACATGAGTCTTTCTTCTTAATTTTAATTCTAATGACCTTCTACTGGTTATTGTATAATAACATAAAAATAAAATAATTAAAAAACAGAATCGTACAACGTTGTTAAAGAGATGATTGATATTTGATATATTAATTGTTGGGTTCAATATGGATATTATATCTTTTTGATTGACTAAATTTCCATCTCAGCTTGTGTTGCTATGACATGGATGTCGAATTGTTTCATATAATTTTCCTTCATCTATCACAAGTGATGATAAACATCCTTAATAAGTCTCTGAAGCAAAACACATTCTTGGGCAGCAAGTGTAGCAGCCCTGTACGTACTCTTGCTAGAAAAAACACCAAGAAACATTTGTGGAATTGCATTGAAAAACATAGCCTGATGTTGATCTATTTTTCTCTAATTCTCCACCAAAAATCAGCATGTTTATAGCCATACATCTTACAAGAAAACACCACCTCCTCTTTTGTAAAAGTGTCTCAAATCAAGTGTATGATAAATATTGTTTCAAATCTTCTTTGTTGCCTCCAAACATAGTTTTATTTAGGGTTAAATACTGTTTAGTCCCTAGACTCACTACTAGCAAAACAACAATTACCCACGGATTTTAATCTGTGGGTAATAAGACTATCTCACACTGATTTCAGTGTGTGATAGCTTTTACACACAGTGCACGCACAGATTGGTGTTACCGTGCGGTTTGGAGGGGGGGGTAATGCTCATCTCACACGGATTATGTTGTCCGTGCGAAATACTAACGTGGGCCCCACTATAATTCCATAAATATAAATTACCAGAATGGAACGAAATCCGTGTGAACAACTCTATTTCACACGGATTTCTGTAGCAAATGTTTACCTATCTCACACGGATTTCTGTGTCAAATATGTACTTATCTCACACGGATTATTTTATCCATGTGAATATTAGACGTGGGGCCCACCATCTTTCCATGAATATAAATTACCGTAATGAAATGCAATCCGTGTGAATAACTTCCTATCTCACACGGATTTCTGTGGCAAATTCTTTTACCCTAACTCTCACTGATTTCTGTGTGTAAAAGTGATAGCATTTATAAAAAAAAAATTAAAAATAAATAAATCTGCTAATTAATTAGGAACCAATTTCGTTAATTTTCTTATTATGCTTTATGTTCTGTTTTACTTAATTAAAGTTGACACAATCAGATCAATAACTCATAAAATAACAATAAATTAAGAAAAGAATATGCGAACTTATATTCATAGTCATCATATACAAATAGTTTCTTAATTGCAAATCGAAAAGGAAATACAATATCCTAGAAGCTATTTATGGACATTAGTTCCTTCACCACATGTGCAAAAGAAACTTCCTAAAAACAATGAGCGGGTGTGTTGAGGTGCTGGTGTTGCATCTGAGAGTGGAGGAAGTCCAAGTAGCTTAAGAGACATTATGCAACACATGAAGTCAACTCATAATCAGACTGAATCCCCAATGACCTGGTATTACATGCAGGTACCAATAAAAGAATATATTGTCAAGAAAGCAAAGTAGATAACTTACACTTGGTCTAAGTTCTGGATTTTTGCGCAGCATGCTTTTAACAAGACCTCGACTGCAAAAGGAAGAAAGCAGGAGAATATATGAGGGAAACAACGTTATCGGTCAACAAATAGATTCATTGCCGAGCACATGCAAAGATGGATTGACAAAATTATCTCACAATTTCTATTGCATATCAAGAACAAAAAAATTATGAAAAAACAGTAGCAGCAACACCTCTCATTAATTGTAAAGAAAACATAATACACTAAAGTTTACAGTGCAAATGTCTAAACTCAACTCCAATTACTAACATTTGGTATGAAATTACAATCACAATAGAACTTGAGACTATGAGGCACATGAAGAGGGAAGTAAACTTACAATGCACAGCAGTAAACCCTGGAATATGCATTTCATTACATTTATGTGTTTCTTAAAAAGTAACACAGAAATTGTGGGCAGCAGAGGTGGGGAGGTATGCTGATTAAATCACCAAATGTTAAGAGCTGCCAAGGAAAAGGGGAAACTCACCTAGAGACCAAATATCTGACTTAGAACCATATGGTATGTCGGCAAGAAGCTCAGGGCACATATAACTCGGAGTTCCCACAACCTACATGTGAAGCAGAAAAATCACTTTAAGTCACACAAAAGGACAGCATGTAAATATAAAATTGTATGTATGAGCTGAGATACTCACAGAGGAAGCTAGATCATCTGAAGTCAACATTTTAGCAAGACCAAAATCACCTACATTTAGACATGTATTAATACTATTACACAACTACCAAAGGCTAACTAAAAGATGTGTAAACAAACTTGTAGTATCAATTAGCATGGGGGATACCCAATGAACAATAACTTACCTAGACGTATGTCTTGATCCTTTGTCAAAAATATGTTTGAACACTGAAGCAAAAAAGAACAGTCATGGAAAATTCTGGATTTTTTGTTTTTAGCAAAGCAATTCTGAAACTTTAAACAAGTAATTCAATTAATCTCTGCTTAACACTGACCTTGACATGACGATGAAGAATATGGTTGGCATGCAAATAATCAAGCGCCATTAAGAGTTGAACTAACCATTTATCATGTTTGGATTTATAAACTTCTACAACCCAATTCAATCATCAAATCAACTGAAGAGAACCAAAAGTATAAAACCCAAAGATAATAACGAAAATTATACCTGATTCAGGGAGTACTTCGATATCGAGCCCAGGAGTACTGCCTATAAACACCCAAAAGGCGAAAACCAAATCCAAAATTCAATCCATAAGACACTCAAATTCAGAAATAGATGAAATCCAAACTAGTAACACAATTACAGAAAAGAATGATTACAAAACAGAATGACTGATTTCCACATAAATGGAAGAACAAAATGAAAACCGAATATATCGATGCTCACCTCCGTTTTCCAAGTAAGACGACGTCGGTTTGAGAAAAAGCACAGGGTCCTTCACGGGTTGTTGCCGGAAGTCAAGGAGCTGGGATATGAGAGAGAGGGAGAGCAGTGGGCGGAGGAGCAGAGAGAGGGTGGGGGAGGGGGCAGTGGGTGGAGGAGATGAGAGAGAGAGAGAGGGAGACATGAGAGAATTCGGAGGAGGCTTTAGATTTTGGTTAAGTGTTTTCTGGTTTTAAGCAGCATTATGCACGGAAATCTGTGTGTTTATAGTATTTCACACGGAAATCCGTGTGAAATACATTTGCATTTACTACAGATATCCGTGTGAATTTACCTCGGTAACCCAATAGCTATCATCTATTGTTATTTAAATATTTACAACAGCACCCACGCAAATCCGTGTGAAATACATTCACTTTTGCTACGAATATCCGTGTGTATGTACCTCAGAATCCACGGAAATCCGTGTGTAATACTACTAGGGGAGGGAAATTGAATTTGTTCCAAAAAAGTGAGCGGGAAAAAATTTACCACGAAAATCCGTGTGAGATACATATATATTTACCACTGATTTTCGTGTGTATTTATCTCGGTAATATATAACTGTCATGTTAATTATTGTTTACACGGAATTCTGTCTCTATTCTATTTTTTTCACACGGAATTTAGTAGCTAATTTTTTTTTCACACAGATATCCGTGTCTACATTTCACACAGATATTCGTGTTTTGCTCATTTCACATATAATTCTGTATTAAAAACTTATTGTAACGGAATTCTGTAGCTAATAGAGTTTTTCACACGGAATTCTGTAGCTAATGGTTCTTTTCACACGGATTTCCGTGTTAACATTTCACACAGATATCCGTGTGTGTTACTCATTTCACACAGATGTCTGTACCAAAATCACCAAATGTTACTGTTGTTTATTCACACGGATTTCTGTGTGTAGTCTCATTTTCACACGGAATCTGTAGCTCATTGTTCTTTTCACACGGATATCTGTGTCAACATTTTCACACGGAAATCCGTGTGTATTACTCATTTCACACAGAAATCTGTATCAAATACTTATTGTAACGGAAATATGTCCCTCCTTAATTCACATAACAAAAAAAAATTAATTATTTCGAAATAAACTAATTTCTAATACATACAGAAATCAGTGTGAATTGATCTTCACACAGATATCCGTGTAAAAATATTTTACCGTTTACACAGACATCTGTTACTTTTGTTTATTCACACGGATTTCCGTCGATATTGTTATTGTATAAATTACTGTGAGCCTAATTATGCTCTTTTCACACGGATATCTGTGTTACTCATTTCACACGGAAATCTGTGTGTATTACTCATTTCACACAGAAATCTGTATCAAATACTTATTGTAACGGAAATCCGTTCCTCCATAATTCACATAACATAAAAAATTAATGATTTCGAAATAAACTAATTTATAATACGTACAGAAATCAGTGTGAATTGATTTTCACACAGATATCCGTGCGAAAATGTTTTAGTTTTGACACAGATATCTGTGACTATTGTCTATGCACACGGATTTCCGTTGATATTGTTATTGTATAAATTATTGTGGGCCCGATTATGCTCATTTCACACGGATTTCTGTTACTATTTCTATTTCACACGGATATCTGTGGCTTTTAACTACAGTAAATCCGTGTGTGTTGTTATTTTGCTAGTAGTGACTTTTACTGAAAAAATGTGCACTTCAGTCCTTCACCTTTAAATTTGACATGTTTACTCATTCATCTCTCAATTTCTCACTCAATAGGTCCAATCTGTTACTCTCCATTAAATTATCCGTTAAGTGGCTGACATGGCATCTCTTTCGCACTAAAATGTCTATTTTACCCTCACATACCTTTTTTTTGTGTTGTTTACCTCTTCTTCTTCCGGCTCTCTCTCCATCTTTCTATTTCCCAATCTCAACCCACACTTACTATTATCTCTGGTCCAGACTTCAGAACCAAGTTCTGACATAGAAGTGCTACGAGAGAACAACCTCTCCTTCTAGCCTCTTGTGCTCTTCACTGACTTCCTTAGAAAATCAGAGCATCTATACCACCCTTCACCGACTCCTCTAACGCCACTTTGAATCCAGGCCGCAATCTCGAGTGCCATCACCGACACCACTGCTCCGCCGCCCAAAACCCATCTCCTCATCATCGCAGATCTTCGCGAGTGTTCTCGATCTGGGTTTCAAGAAAAATGAGTCTCTCTTGTGATAAACATCTTTGATTCGTGAAAACTTTGATCTTTTCTGCTTTTAATTATTGCAATCATCATCGCAGATCTTCGCGAGTGTTCTCGATCTGGGTTTCAAGAAAAATGAGTCTCTCTTGTGATTAACATCTCTGATTCGTGAAAACTTTGATCTTTTCTGCTTTTAATTATTGCAATCAGAGTTTTGCTTACTGTGTTTGATCTGGGGATCTCTGAGACTCAGTGCCAGTTCTAAGATGAAGGAAAAGATTGGATTTTTAGTGTTTGTTTGGTTTTTGCTATGTCGGTTTTCTGTGGGGAGGTTTGTGGTGGAGTACAACAGCTTAAAAGTGATTTCCTCAAACTCATTCAAGAATGTTTATGAATGTGCAATTGGAAATTTTGGGGTTCCTCGGTATGGAGGAAATCGATGACGGAGGTGTAGAAGTGGAGGAAATCGACGGCGGAGGTAAAGGTGGAGAAGGGGACTGTGGTGATTGAATAGAGGAGAAAGAAGGGTTTGTGTGAGAGATTCCAGTACAGTAGCATGGTGACAAGCGATGGAAGAAGAGGGAGAGGAGGAAGAGAGTACTATCAGAGAGCTCCGACGACCCAGAGATGGAGGCCGAAATAATCTTAATTCTGAACTTGTTGATGGCCATGATGGCCTTGGTGTTGTCAGGGGATAGCTCCTGGGAGGTGTAGGGCGGGGTTTCGAAGGGGTCGCCGGTGTCGGATCACATGGGGGAGAGGTAGCGGAAGGGGGAGTCGGCGGTGTAGGCGGAGTGATCGGAGTTGATGGAGGAGGATTTCTTCAGGGCTTCCATTTTGGTGCTCTTGGAAAAAGGCAAAAAAAAAAATAATTGAAAAAAAAATAGAGACCAAGTCAGGGCTATAATAGGTATTTTCATTCAAAATGGGTCCACCAAACTGAGTTAACATCAAAAGATTAGCCATGTCAGCCACTTAACAGATAATTTTGAAAGTTAATGGATTGGACCTATTGGGTGAGAAATTGAGAGATGAAGGAGTAAACATGTCAAATTAAAAGACGATGGATTGAAATATTTTTTCACTAAAAGTTCAGGAACTAAATAGTATTTAACCCTTTTATTTATCTCCAATGTCTTCTTTTGCTCATCTTATAATTGATAGCGGGATAGGTCAGGTTTTCCCTGTTGTGAGTAATTGAGATTTTTTTTCTTTTCTTTTTGTACCAACAAATAATTTTGATCAGGGAGAAAAGGTTAGCAGTACAGCTAATGAAAACAGTGACTATATTATTCTCCATCATAGATGTCAAAAAAAAACACTGACCCATCCTGTCTATCTTGCCCTATAAAATGCAAGCTGGTTTGTTCAAGTCAAGAATTTATAACAAATTAATCCAAGTAAAGTCTATATACATGCAACTAAAAACTCACCTAACATGTAAGTCACTTTCGGGGTATAAATAGCTAGAAAAATCAATATTTGAATTTGTTAAGAGTTTGCTATCCGTGTCTTGCTAGTAGCCATGCAGCACCAACCCATTTCAAACTCTTCCTTTCTGCTGCGTCTAGGGCACCAACCATTTAATAAGAGTGACTTTTACTGCAAAATGCAAAACCCAAACTTAGCTTGCTTGCGACAAATTGTGTCTGAAAAGGAAAAATAATGGACATCGATTGCCAACTACACTGTCTCTCTCTATATATAGGTATCGTGTCTTTGTAATAACGGAAGACATAACCAGAGAGCTAGGCAAAGACATGGCAAATGCAAAGAGCAACCTTAAGGTTCTTGTGGTAGGTGGTACTGGATATATTGGGAGAAGGATTGTTAGTGCCAGCCTAGCACAAGGCTACCCGACTTATGTCCTTCAAAGGCCGGCAACGGAGATTGGCCTCGATATTGAGAAACTACAAATGCTCTTGTCGTTTAAGAAGCAAGGGGCTCATCTCGTGGAGGGTTCGTTTTCTGATATCCAAAGCCTTGTCGATGCCGTGAAACAAGTTGACGTTGTCATTTGCACCATGTCGGGGGTGCATTTCCGGAGTCACAACCTTTTGTTGCAGCTCAAGCTTGTTGAAGCCATTAAACAAGCTGGAAATGTTAAGGTATTTGACTCCGATTTATTTTCTCTCATTAATGTACATAACAATTACATATGTATGGCAATCCAGGATTTTCTTCCTTCAACAAGGCTATGAACTAACTCAGGGCGTAGAATAGCTTTAGGTCAAAGTTCTAAGGAATAGGTTCTCGAATTTTTGCAAGCAGGTCTAAACCCTAACATTTAGTCTATCATGAGCCGTATTTACTTTTTTTGTCCCTCTCTATGTGTAGCGCTTCTTGCCATCAGAGTTTGGTTTGGACCCGGCGCGTATGGGACATGCACTTGAACCAGGAAGAGTAACATTTGATGAGAAAATGGTGGTGAGAAAGGCAATAGAAGACGCCAACATCCCCTTCACCTATGTGTGTGGTGCTGGCTTCGCCGGTTATTTTGCGGGCAATCTCTCTCAGATGGGAACACTTGTTCCTCCGAAGGACAAAGTCCTTATTTATGGAGATGGCAACACTAAAGGTAACGTTTCATGTTATGCATATTATACTTATCAAAAAACAAGTAAACAGAAAAAATCTTATATAAAGAAAAAAAAAAATTGTTGTCCTTATATAAAGAAAAAAAAAATTGTTGTCCTTATACTCAAGTGTTACCCATCCCTTTGGTAATTATATTTATTTAACTCATTTGGTTTTTTAATTATTTAGGTTCTTTAAAGGTTGTTCACAAAAGGAAATAAATATATTTTCATTTTCTTTTAAATTACTTTTAAGACTCCGTAAACCATCCATCCTTTAGATTTTTTAAGATAGTGTTTTTAACAAAATTAAAGTCCAATTTAACAACCAAGATATTTTAATGAAAATTCAATTTTATACAAGGGTACACTACCAAATATTCGTCTGAAGTTTTTGTTGATGTCCATGTACACAGTATCTTTCATGGACGAAGATGACATCGGAAGCTATACAATCAAGACAATAGATGATCCGCGAACTTGCAACAAAACATTGTATCTTCTTCCGCCCGAAAACCTACTCACTCAAAGACAATTGGTGGACATTTGGGAAAATCTTGTTGGAAAGAAACTAGAGAAAATTTCCCTTTCTAAAGAAGACCTCCTTGCCTCTATGAAAGGTAAGAGTACTAAAGTGTTGCAAGGTAGCTAGAAAGTTGTTTGAGTGAATATATATATATATATATATATATATATATATATATATTAAAGAGGATCAAAGGATCGTGTTATGAATAATTTGAAACTCTCAGACTTATGCAATTTGTTTTCCATTACTGTATCAAGAGACAAGCTAGTGTACTGGTGGGTATGAGATACCCTCATTTACAATTATTTGAACAAAAATTTACAAGTATTTGAACCAAAATTACAACATTGAGAACAAAAGTTACCATATTCATTTACACTATTTACATATAGTTAAACAAAAATTACAACATTGACAACTAATTTGTTCAAAAGCTTGTAAAAATGTTGTAAGAGGTGTAATTACCATTATTAGAACTAAGATTACAACATTGACAATGAATTTGTTCAAAAACTTGTAAAATGTCGTAAGAGGTGTAATTACCATTATTAGAACTAAAATTACACAAAGTAGGACTCAAATTACAACTTTGACAACAAAATTTGTTCTCACTTTTGTAAATGTGGGTATGAGATACCCACCACTACACTAGAATTTCTCCTGTATCAAGCAATAATTTTAGTTTGGATTTTATTTTGGACATGCATTATTCATTGTTGGGTAAGTTCTGAACCCGCACGAAAGGCATAACAATTTGGACACTATTTCAGAGAGAGACTCGGTGAAATAGGCATGCTTGTGAAGATGCATATATACTACTTGCACCTAGACATGTATACATTGTACTTCCTCTAATCCTTTGAGTAATATATATATATATATATATATCTGTGTGTGTGTGTGTTTTTCAGGTATGGACTATGCAGGCCAGGTCGGGGTGGGGCATTTCTATCACATTTTCTATGAAGGCTCTTTGACAAACTTCGAAATAGAGGAGGAAGGAGAAGAAGCTTCAAAGCTTTATCCAGAAGTGAAATACACCCGCATGGATGAATACTTGAAAATTTATGCATAAGAATGAAATATATGTCTCTGCAATCTATATCTAGAATCACAATTAGCAGATGGACATAATCATCATGTAAACACACCAAGACATAAACGCGGGCTCGTGTGGCCAATCATGTGCAGCACTCCTTGCAAACTCTCAAGTGTGCACAGAGCCCCCCTATTTATGGTGACCACGATCACTTAGTCTTCCATTTTTCTATCACTCTTGACGATATATGTATATGAGAAACAAGAAATAATATTACTATGTTTTCGAAATTTACCTTTATAATAAGTACAAGGCTAAATGTGCATTGGCGAAAGAGGTCGGAGAAAGCATGCCGAGGTTGGATGTGCTGAATGCCTGAATGCCGTTTTTTTTTTTTTCCTTAAAAGGAGGGTAAAATTGGAAATTAAGGTACAAATTATTAATTGCTATGTGTATTAAGATTTTTACTGTACATTGAACAACACATTTTTTGAAAGTGCGTGCATGCACTGTTAATCTCCCATATTCCTCCCTCAAAAAAAGAAAGGGAGTTTCTATTCATATCTCTTCCAAATCAAGTAGTCACTTTATTGAGCGTTTCAACCTCATTACAAATGCGCTCCGTGGTCTATAGAGTCACTTGACTTGGGTAAATGAAGTTCATCATGAACCTTCATGTATATTCCGTATCTAGATCCCCATCGAGATACGTAGTGACCACATTCGTAAGTTATATGTTCAGTTATTCAGAAACTACCAAACTGACAAGGTAATGGAGTGCAAAGACATCCATTACAAGAGAATTTGTCTCATCGTAGTCGATTCCAGAGCGTTTTGTGAGAAGCCTTGCGCCATAAGGCTAGATTACCATATCTTTTTCTCATCACGCTTTCTAACAAAGACCCATTAATCAACAAGTTTTATGTTAGGAGGTGTTGGCATCACTGGCTCGAAAAACCTTCCTCTTCGTTAGAGAATCCAATTAACTCAACCTGGATCGCATCTTTCTATTTAGGCTAATTTTCTCTATGTTGGCATTCATTCATCAACGGAGCGCAGTTCGATATCATCGGACTTAACAAACTCATGAGCTATGAAATGGCGAATACATCATCAATCATGATGGAGTTTTTATCCCACGTCTCATGTACACTAGTGTAATTTTCAGAGAGCTCTATGTTCTCAGGAATAGGTTCTGATGTTGAGGCGTCCTCCAACGATAACCTTAAACTAGAACATTCTCATGAGGCGGATTTTGAGTATCGATGATCAAAGGATTGGATTGTGCTAAAGTATCCTTCGAACCCACGGGCCTCCCACACATCCTAGCTGGGGCCATGACCTGTGACGCCAAAATGCCACACTCTCTGGCGTTGGTGTCATGCCTACCTCGATGTAGGGTGGCGTTACGTTCTCTCTTAGGGACGTCCATCCTTGCAGGCATGTTCGCAGTAGATGTGTGTAATCTAGTCACTTTAGCGAGGATCGAGATGAGACATAGTGGGGACAGACCACGATAATTCCTGTCATTCCTGTTGAACATCCGTGTTCTTATCTGCCCTCTAACGACGGGAAGTCTGTCTCATCAAAGTGACAATCTGTAAGACATGAGGTAAAGAGATCATCGCCTAGCAAGGGTATTAAGGAGCGGACAATGGTTGGAGTCTCATATCCAACGTATTTGCTCATTCGTCTGTGAGAACCCATCGTAGTGCGATGTGGCAGCGCAATAGGCAAATAAATGCCTCAATCAAATGTGCGTAATTATGAGATACTTGTATCCAGTCACTAGCTGTAACGCAAAGATAGATTGAGTGGCTGTGAGTAGTAGACGAATTAGCATAACTGCATGCGTTATTTCATAACCCCAAGCGGATATAAGGAGATTGGTGCTCATTACCAGTGTCTGGGCTACCATCGTAGCCATTTTGGCGAGACCAGTTAGGTGTGTACATGGGAATATGATGTCCAACATCAGTCCCAGTGTAATAATCATCGAAAGCCTTCGATGTAAACTCTCTAGCACTATCAAGTCCAATTGACTGAATGAGATGATAAGGGGAGTGAGCCCTTCACCATATGATATGTGCTAGGAGTGTAGTATAAGCAGCATTACAAGTGGACAATGACACAACACGTGACCAGTGTGTTTGCGTGTCAACCAACATCATGAAATATATAAACGTTCGCAAGTTAGTTGAATCAGTTCATAGAATAGCCTTGGATTCTCTGTAAGAACAGAAGGAGTATTGTCGTATCCTTTGTATAAGACGGTCTCAGTCCTAATTTCCATGAGGAATATGCTTTTTAGAATGAGCGAGAGGCCTTAGAAGTAACCAATGAGGATTTTGGTTGGGCCTAAGCGTCTGAAACGCTATTTGAAGCAAAGTTGGTGATTGCAGCATCACCTGTGGAGCCATCACCATGATGGACGCTATCCATGGCGTCATGGATATGGACTACGCCAGCCCTAGGCTAGCGGGGGATGGCGGCGGCGCTAGAGGCAGCGGTGGTGGTCACACTTAGTCCAGGAATCAATCTTTGATTCATGCTTCGTTTCACTCGAAAGAATGGATGTCCGTGTGAAGTCTTTAGTAGACGGATCGTCATATCATGACTAGGATGACCTACCATGTCATGGCAAAGCCAATATGTGTCTAAATCCAAGAGATCTTCTCTCATAACTTTATTGAATTTAATAGCTCGAATAGTGGTGACATAAAGTCCACTAAAGAGACACATAAGTTTCTTTAAGATGAGCCTTTATTCGCATTCATTTGAGGTATTGCAAAGGAGTTTATTTCCGTTCTCTACATGCGTTTACGCATGGAATCCGTTGGCTTGAATGGCTCAATAGGGTTCGATTCGCCCTAGGATTGTCACGCCCCGAATTTTGAATAAATAAATTCAAATCCGAAACGCGATAACTTAACAAGCACAAGAAAAACACATAGAAAATTTTTCATTTAAATTAAGCAACTAAACAAACTGAGCTCACAATGTCAATACCGACTCGTTCTTTAGAGTCACATATTACATTACAGATAGTTTACAAATTAAACTGAATGACAATTCAATAAGTAAACACACCCACCACAACTCACTACACAACGGAAGACTTAAAACTAAGAGTACCCTTCGACGTCCACGCTACCGAACGTACACCTCAGCTTCGACGACAACTAATCGATATTCTAACCTGCACAAAAACCCCTACACCATAGAATAGTGCACCGGGATTGAACAAAACAAACCCGGTAAGCTTTTAAGCCCGCATGAGTAAACTCAGATAAAGTGACTCACGTCACGCATGCTTATAATTTCTCAACTCGTGAGAAGAATTAAAACAACAATATTTAATTCCACAAAATACATGTTTTCACCATCTTAGCCTAACAAAAACAATATGCAATTATCACAACAACAACGTCAAGTTCAAATTAAACAATAACATGCTCAATAATTTCAACCCAACTAAAAACCCACATGCTCTGTCTCTCAATTCATTTTATCTTATTTCCCACAATCTCCAATTATACAAATAACTCCCATTATTTTAAACATTTTATGTCGCCACAATCTATCAGATCACCATTCCTTTGCCTCAACGGCACAACCAGGAAATCATACTCATTTCCCTCAACATAACGCGTTTGCCAAAATCATGTCATCCCAACTCATTTCCCAATCACTACAGATCACAACCCACAACTGTACCCATAATAAGAATTAAGCAAAATTAGTAATCCCTGCATAGAAACTTAGTTCAGGAGACCACATGAAAACAAAAAGAATTCATAGTAATCCCTGCAAATAGTTTAGTTCAGAAGATTACATTAAAAGAAACTATACAAAAGGCAATAATCCTTGCATATAACTTAGTTCAGGAGATTACAATAAAACCAATCAATTCAGAAAACAGTAATCCCTGCATATAATTTAGTTCAGGAGATTACGAAAACAAACAATTAAATCAAACAATATAATTCATAATACTCCAAATCTCATGTATAAATTAAAGAAAGAACACCAGAAACATTCTTCGAAACTACGTACTCATGATGCAGTAACATAGTTACCACCATGACCGTACACATACAACAGACTACGTACTCATGATGCAGTATAACCCAGTTACCACCATGACCGCACGCATACGACAGACTACGTACTCATGATGCAGTAACCTAGTTACCACTATGACCGCACGCATACGACAGACTACGTACTCATGATGCAGTAACCTAGTTACCACCATGACGGTACGCATGCAACAGACTAGAGCTCTAACTGAATCGTAACCTGTCACTCCCGTCGGGGTTCAGTCTTACGATAATAAAAATCGTAACCTGTCACCTAGGCTGAGGTTCCGCCTTACGATATCTTGCACTTCGATTACTATTAAACCGTCGAACTTTGGACACCCCCGTCCTCAGAACAATCCTACTTCGGTTATCATTAAACCGTCGAACTTTGGACACCCCCGTCCTCAGAACAATCTTACTTCGGTTATCACTAAACCGTCGAACTTTGGACCCTTCGGCCCTCAGAACAAAACATTTAAAACAAATCCCACATTACTCAAATACTTTCCTCAAGCAATACACACTTTTACACAATAATCAACACAACATGATAATTGTAAACTCGTAGGAGAAATGCTCGAAATAACAATTCAATCAACTCTCAATCATTACTTCACCAATGTCACACCATCCAATATATATATTCCACGTAAATATATATATACGTAGTCATTCACGCAGGAATGACCACTAATACCAACTATAGTTTTATAAAGGATTAAATACTTCTTACTCCTCAAACTTTTCCCTGAAAAATAGTTCAGTCCCTCGCCTTTTAAATTAAACTGGATAGTCATTATTCTCTCTAATTCTCACACAAATGGTCCAAAACAGGTCCAAAATGACTATAATACCCTCACTTCTTTTTTATATTATTTTTCTCTCTTTTTTTTTCCTTTTTTTATATTTTTTTCTTCTCTTTTTTTTTTTTTTTTTTCTAGCTCTCTCTCTCTCTCTCTCTCTCTCTCAGTTCATATCTGACTTCGAGTTCATCCACAGACGGCGACCCATCTCTTTTCTTTCCGCAGCGACAGCCCTGCCCCATTCTCTGATGGGCCACTCCACTCAAAACGACGCCGCACTCCTCGGCGACACCCATCCCCACCACTACGCCTTCCTCACCGCCAAGCCCCTGCCAAATTACGTCGCCTGGCTCAGATTTTGATAGGTCCAAGGTTCCGATTGAGGTCGATTAATCTCAACAAGCTGCTCTTGAAGTCAGCTCCACCCTAACCTCCCCAACTCCACTAGCAAACCCAGGATTGAAGATCGTGAAAAAAAAAAAAAGGGTTTACGCTAGAAAGTGCGGCGTCCGGCCGCCACTCAAAACACCGCCACCACCAAATGAAAGATGGGTCGAAGGTGACTCAAGCCCAGGCAGGATCGATGAATGGCATAGATCCCAGCCTCCACAAGCTCGCCTCAAAACTTCGACGCCTCTGCTCATGTTTTCTTCGACTTCCGGCCACCGCCTCGCCACGCTGCCACCATCACTCGACCCAGCAAACATCAGCCATCCTACTTTTGAATCCTCACCCCAACCTCCCCATCCTACTATTGAGCTCCGATCCAAGGCCGAGAATGGCTCCGGCAAGAGAGAAAGCTGAGAGAGTTTTAGGAGAGAATAAATGGGTACAGTCAAGCTCGTAGGACGGAGGGGGGAGAGAGAGAGAGTATAAAAAAAAGGGGAGAAAAACTAAAAAAATAGAGAAAAAATAAAAAATAAAATAAAATGAGGAAGTGAGGGGTATAATAGTCAGTTTGGATCATTTTGGACCTGTTGTGTGAGAATTAGAGAGAATAAGGACTATCCAGTTTAATTTAAAAGGCGAGGCACTGAACTGTTTTTCAGGGAAAAGTTTGAGGAGTAACAAGTATTTAATTCTTTTATAAAATATATTTCTCGAAAATCATTTTATATCAAAACAGTGTTTTAACCTACCCATGAACCGTTGTCGATCAAGTTCATATATTTTAAAACAAATAATTTGTTTCGAAAATGATTTAACAATTAAACAAGTAATTCCGAGTAATAAATAAATTCATTCGTAATTGAACCACGTGAGATTTACTCACCTCCAAATCCTGCTGCGTCTTCACACAAAACCAAGACACGCACAAAATCATCCATACTCCGCTCACACAATGCCGTCAATCACCTAATCACATCAAGGTCACACTCAATACAATACAAAGCACACAATTCACAAAACACAATTATACAACGATCCAACAGTCGGATCCTCATCCAAGACCATCCAACGTCTTCGGAACACTTCTACGATCAATCAATCAAAACTACAAGTCGATCGAACGGCCGAATCCTCACGGATCGAAAACCGAAACGAATCGAAAACCCTAAAACCCTAACATGCTCATACGATCTCCAAAAATTACAAACTATATATCGAAATGCTCGTATGGACGAGTAGATCGAAATCAGGAACAGAAACTGTCCCTGAGGTGGCCGGAAACCGCCGGAAAATACCACCACAGTGGCGGCACCGCCACCGGCCACTGTTAGAATTTGGCCGGAATTTACCTCGCAATATCTGAAATTCGATGAACCCTAGAATTTCAAAGCTTCGATTCGTCCTCCACAAGTGAAATCGTCCCAAGCCGCTTTGGGAGAAGCATCAACGTCTTATGGGCTTCAAAAGCCCTTAAGAAACACCGGCTATGGTGGTCGGAATCGGAAGTTCCTATCTGGGTTCGAAGCATCGCCGCCGCCAAACTTCCCGGCCTTGTAACGCCGTCTACTGTGCTTCCCATGACGAATCACCACCACAGACGTGTAGAGGGGACTGAGGAGAGCAGGATTCCCTTTGGAATCAAAGCAAAAGGTGGCCGGACGAGCGAGAAATCGGCCAGCGAAGGGAAGAGGCGAAACTGGGCTCGGGACCGAAGAGAGAGAAAAAGTTTCCAAAAACAGAAATTCTGATATTTTCGGATTTTTTTCCTATTTAACCAAAATGGAAACTTTTTCCAATAGCCATAACTTCTTTATACGAACTCCGATTTTCACGTTCCACATGTCCACGAACTCGTATCGATGCGCTCTACAATTTTTATGAAGGAAGTTTCTGCAGAATCCTAACGTATGAAAAGTCAAACTTCGTAACCCCCCTAAAACGTGCATTTCGAATAATTATTCGTCCAAAAATAAGTCCACTCCACCCTCGAATCACGAAATCGTACAAACGAACACTTTATTAATCTCAGGAAACATTTAGGAATTAATAACAAATTTTCGAGGTCTTACAATGATCGTAGAGAGTTTCTGTGACGGTAATCAAGGTGCCATTTGGCAAGCCGAATTTGGGCCATTTTATATCCTTGAACTAATTCTGATGACCCAGCCATCTTAGTCACAAAGTAATATGCTCAGAATTAAAATGGAGTCATAATGAAAAGAACTCGAAATTTGATTCATAAGCCAACGGAGTACATCATTGTTTCTTAACCATTAAGATAATCTAATCTAGATACTAGCAAATGCAAAATAATGGTAGTCGTTTGATTTAGTTCGGTAACTCTAAAATAAATATGACCAGGTGAGTAGAGAGACGATGGTGGAGCAAAGCGCACTTATCTCAAAACCTTCCTAGACATCATACTCACTTTGGATGAGCCTAATTGAAGAAAAACTAAGCCAATGGAATTCAGGACAAAATATATGGCAATTGCCTATTACATCTGTTGGAAAAATAAAGACTTAAACAGAATTTGGCGATCTATTGATCCCAGCCAGATTTGAAGTCTTTAACCCTTCACACTAAATCACCTTCTTGATCTTCTTGTTCGATATAGTGTCACGCCCTGAATTTTGAATAAAGGAATTCAAATCCGAAACGCTAGAATAAACAATCACAAGAAGACTCTTAGAAAATTTTTCAAATAAACTAAGCAACAAACAAACTGAACTCACAATGTCAATACCGACTCGTTCTTTAGAGTTACATATTACATTACAATAGTTTACAAATTAAACTGAATATCAATTCAACGTGAAACCACTCTCACCAACTCACTACACAGCGGAAGACTACAAGTATAAGCGCCCTTCTACACCCACGTGACGGAAAGTCCACCTCAGCTTCGATAACGATCACCCGATATTCTAACCTGCACAATAAACCCTACACCGTAGAATAGTGCACCGGGAATGAACAAAACAAACCCGGTAAGCTTTTCAGCCCGTATGAGTAAACTCAATTAAAGTGACTCACGTTACTTATGCTTATAATTTCTCAGTTCGTGAGATAATTAAAGCAACAATATTTAATTCCACAAAACACAACCAAACATCAAGTTCATATCATATCATATCATCACAACGACAAATCACACTCACTTCCCTTCAACATAAAACATTTGTCAAAACGATGACCTCACAACTTATTTCCCAATCACTACAGATCACAACCCACAACTGTACCCACAATAAGAATTAAGCAAAATCAGTAATCCCTGCATAGAAACTTAGTTCAGAAATTTACATTCAAACAAACAATTTAAAAAGCGGTAATCCCTGCATATAACTTAGTTCAGGAGATTACATAAAAACAAACAATTCAAAAGACAGTAATCCCTGCATATAACTTAGTTCAGGATAGGCCTGGGCACGGGCCGGGACCGCATGTCAATTTGCTAGGCCTGGGACCAGGGTTCTAAAAATCGGCCTAGGCGGCGCCTAGGCGCTGGGCGCCTCCATGCCGTTCGGATTTTAGGTTAATCGATTGAGCTAGGCGCTGGGCCGAAACTCGGCCGCCTAGTCGGGCTAGGCGGAGCCTAGGCGGGTCTGCCTGGGCGCTGGGCGCTGTGCGATTAGGTGCTGGGAGGATTGGGCGTTGGCTGGGCGCTAGGAGATTCTGATATGAAGTGGTCGTACTAGCAGAGAAGCATCGAAACATAGTATCTGAGAATGTAGAACCTGGTTTTCTGGTGTTTTTCCATCATCACACATCGTTTTCAGAACCTGATTTTCGTGTGGCTTTTGATCTTTGATTGTGGCCATGACAGATTTAGGGAATTGAATTTGGGGATTAAGTTGATGAGAGGATCCAGTCAAAGAGAAATGGAAAATATTTGATGAGCAGATTATTATATTTCGCAGATGTTGATGATTGGGTTTTAGAAGTTGCAAAAATTGAAAGATAAGGACATGGGGTTCTTGATAGAAATTGGGGGTTTTCTGGGTTATGCAGAATTGCAGATGATCGAAGAATGGTACTGTGAGATCCAAATTGAAGTTGGGTATTCTATTGTATGTTCTCAAGTCTATAATAATATAGACTTGCATAGAGGCCCAACAAATAAGTGACATCTGTCACTTTTTTATTTTTTTGGCTAATGATTAGTACCATTGTTAATTTCATGAACGTTTTTTTCCCTATTTTGACTATTTGCAACTAATGTAAGACTTTTAATATTTTTATTTATTAATTATATATCATAAAATTATTAAAAAATAAAAACCGCCTAGTCCCCGCCTAGGCCCCTAGGCGCTAGTCCTCGAACCACCGCCCGACTATCGCCTAGCGTTTTTTAGAACCTTGCCCGGGACCAAGCCCGTTTTTTTCGGGCCGGGCTCAAATTGTGTTTTTCAATTATAGGGACCATGAAGGACCGGACCAAATAGGCCCGGGCCGGTCCTGCCGGGTTTTCGGGCCCAAAAGTCTAATTTTGCTTACCTTCATTTTCAGATTTTCTCCACAGTTTCATCATGTTTCTGATTTTCTGGGTTTAAAGAAGAATATAAAATCATACAAATCACAAACTAAGCAATAGCATCCAACTTTCATAGCTTCTTCAAAGTTACAAAGTACAAACAAATGAAATTTCAACGTTTAAAACTTTAAATACAACCAACTCGTCCCCAATAACTGCAGCTGCTTCGGGCATTATCAAAATCGAATCCTTGTACCCAGAAACACAGAATTGGAATCAACCAAGATACTGAAAGCAATATTATGGTAAACTCATGACTTAACCTTTTCATGGTTCCAAAAGAAGCATTAAGAAAAGTCTTCTTCAACATAATGAGATTTCCAACAAAATCATCTTCATTGTCAGGAAATTAACCTTTAACTGTTTTCAAAGATTGATATTTCTCAAAAGCTAAATAAATATTGTTCATATATTTCATGACTAGAGTTATGACATATAATTGATTTATTAGAACAGTGAATTTGATGAAAATACCCTATAAAGAAGGATTTTGAACAAAGGCTGTTTAGACTGGACCAAATAAATAAGATTGATCCTGTATAATCGTAGTGAAGGATGTACAATACAGGTAAAGACATATAAATTCGCAGTTCGAAACTTCAAATGAAGATAGAAATTTTAATCAAACATAAGAGATATGAGCAATTTACCTGATACTCTGCTTCCACTGGAATACAATCAAGTGAATATGGTTGTTGGAGACGAGCAATGATACGATCCTGTCAGAACATAGAAACAGAATAGGGTATAACTGAGATACAAACAGATGAAGTCAACTACTGATGTCAAAAACACAAAACAGCATATGCTGGTGGAATGAAAGAGGAAGCTTGAGGAAGAATAGACAATGTAAATTTGCTATATATGTGTGTCCATCGTCACTTAACTTCCAGACAACCAAGTTAATCAAACACAATTTTGCCATATCACCATCCCAAACATATCTTTGAGAGCATAATCTTGAAAGGACAGGCATCAATTGCTCCAGAAGAGAGGTTATTCTTCCGTTCAGATTTCTTAATGCTTCATATCAATGCGCACACGGAAACCATGGCAATTCTATTTAAAATTTGCAAAATACAATTACCATTTATGGAATAACAGAACCAATATTTGCCAACCCAAATTTTCCATGTAGCAGAATACAAAGAAATTAACTATGGGAAAACTTACATACACCACTAACTAAATGGATACCTTGCTCAACGAGTTATGACCTCCACCCCAATCTCATCTAAACCTTTAACATCAACCTTTAATAGCAGAGGTTGCCAACAACCAGAGAAGTTGTCGACTGAGTTAGTAATCGAATAAGGCCAGAAGGTATTGAAGGCTAGGGATTGCTGGGTTTCTGGAAATCGGGAAATTGGGAAAGCTAGGTACTTGTTCGAATTCGAAAGCGGGTAAGCTATGAATGGATTGAGGGCTAGGGATTGCTGGGTTTCTGGAAATCGGGAAAGCTATGAATCGATTGAGGGCTAAGGAATCGAGTTAGTAATTGAAGAAGGCCAGGAATCGAAGAACTCGAAGGCTGCAGATGCTACCGATTACTGGGTTTCTGGAAATCGGGAAATCGGTATTCTAAATCGCGAATGCTAGGACTTTGTGCTTGAGGGCTAAGGGAAAATCTAGGAATCGATTGCTGGGTTCGAGCTGCTAGGATGCTGGGTTTCTGAAACGAAGGCTGCAGGTCGGGGTTGAGTTTGGGAAAGGGTCGGGGTTGCAGAAGAATTGAAGAAGGCTGCGAATTTTTGAAGGCTGACTGAAGTCAAGGGTCTTAGTCAATATAGGGTAATATAGGGCTATTTCATCGGGCCTTTCTTCGGGCTTTGGGGCTTATGAATATCAGGGCCCGGGACCGGCCCGTTTAAATGCAAATGGTCCGGGTTTTAATTTTTTCTATATTTTTTTCCTCAAAGCCCGACCCGGACCTGACGGTCCGGATCGATTCGGTCCGGGTTTTCGGGCTTTCGGGCTAAAATGCCCAGGCCTAGTTCAGGAGATTACATAAAAACAAACAATTCAAAAGGTAGTAATCCCAGCATATAACTTAGTTCTGGAGATTACATATAAAGAAAACAATAAAATTCATAGAAATCCCAATCTCACGTAAACACAAACGAAAAACCCCAAAAACCTTCTCTGAACTACGACAGACTCGAGCTCAACTGAATCGTAACCTGTCACCTCTGCCGAGGTTCAACCTTACGACCAAACTTCAGACCCTTCGGTCCTCAGAATAAACCCAGGTTTACCACTGAAACCTTCTGACTCACAATTGTCACATCACAACTCCAAATAACTCTTTCAACAATATAAATCATCAAACATATACATATCCCAACGCCACACCATCCATATATATATTCCACGTAAATATATATATATACGTAGTCATTCACGCAGGAATGACCACTAATAACAACTATAGTTCACACACTTTAAAACCAAGAAATTCATTTTATACTTAAATTCATTTTTTTACCTGGGAGCCGTAGCCCTATGAACCGTAGTCGATCGAGTTCATATTATTTCAAACAAAGCATTAAATTTGAAAACGATTTACAATTATCACAACAATTCCAACAATTAAATAATTCGGTTCGTAAATGAACCATGTGAGATTTACTCACCTCTAAATCCAGCTGCGTCTTCAATACCGCCCAAAATCACAATCACAACCGTTCGCCCAACCAAAACTGTCAATCACCTAAACAAATACGATCCTAACTTAGCAATTGATTCATAACACACTTAAACGACGATCCAACGGTCGGATCATCGCCCATGACCACACAAAGTCATTGGGACAGTCATACGATCAATAAAAAAAAACTACAAGTCGATCGGACGGCCAAATCCTCACGGATCGAAAACCGAAACGAACTTAAAACCCTAAAACTTGGAAAATTCATAACATGCTCATACGATTTCCAAAAATTACAAACTATATATCGAAATGCTCGTATCGACGAGTAGATCACAATGAAGAGCAGAAACTGCCCCAGAGGTGGCCGGAGGCCGCCGGAAACCGCCACCACAGTGGCGGCACCGCCATCAAACCAAAGTCAAAATTTGACAAAACCTCCAACATCAAAGTTCTTCATCTCAACTCCAATTGAAACATTCATAACTAGCACAAAGTCAGAATCAAAGCTATTTGGCCGGAATTTACCTCGCAAGTTCAGAAAACCGATGAACTCTAGAATCACAATCTTCAAAATTCGACCTCCACACCTTGAATCGTTGCAAGCTGCTTGGAGGGAAGCATCTGCATCCTCTGGGCTTCAAAAGCCCCCAAGAATCACCGGCTATGGTGGCCGGAAACGTGATCTCCGATCTGGGTTCGAAGCATCGCCGCCGCCAAACTTACCGGCCTTGCACCGCCCTCCACAGCTCGTTTCATGCTCCAATTCTTCCACAGACCTCAAGAGGGGATTGAGGCGAAGAGATCATGAGAAGAATCGCGGCCTATGGTGGCCGGACGGCGGAGAACGAAGCTGGCGTAGGCGAGGGTGCGAAACCGGGCTCGGGCTGAAGGGAGAGAAAAAGTTTCCCGTTTTGGAAACTTCAGATTTTCAGATATTTTTCGAAAAAATCCCATATATACCAAAATGGAAAGTTTTTCCGACGGCCATAACTTTTTCATACGAACTCCGATTTCCGCGTTCCGCATGTCCACGAACTCGTATCGACGCACTCTACAACTTTCGTGAAGGAAGTTCCCACAGAATCCAAACGTATAAAAAGTCAAACTTCGTAACGCCCTAAAACGTGCACTTCGAATAATTATTCGTCCGAAAATAATTCCACTCCACCCTCGAACCACGAAATCGTACAAACGAATACTTTTAAATTAAAAATTAGTAATCCCTGCATAGAAATTTAGTTCAGGAGATCACCAAAAGTCACACAATTCAAATCATAGCAACTCCTGCATATTACTTAGTTCAGGAGATTACATTAAAACAAACAATACAAAAGGCAGTAATCCCTGCATATAACTTAGTTCTGGAGATTACATTTAAAGAAAATAATAGAATTCATAGAGATCTCAATCTCACGTAAACACAAACGAAAAACCCCAAAAACCTTCCCTGAACTACGACAGACTCGAGCTCAACTGAATCGTAACCTGTCACCTCTGCCGAGGTTCAACCTTACGACCAAACTTCAAACCATTCGGTCCTCAGAATAGAAATCCAGCTGCGTCTTCACACAAAACCAAGACAAGCACAAAATCATCCATACTCCGCTCACATAATTCCGTCAATCACCTAATCACAACAAGGTCACACTCAATACAACACAAAGCACACAATTCACAAAACACAATTATCCGACGATCCAACAGTCGGATCCTCATCCGAGACCATCCAACGTCTTCGGAACACTTCTACGATCAATAAATTAAAACTACAAGTCGATCGAACGGCCGAATCCTCATGGATCGAAAACCGAAACGAATCGAAAACCCTAAAACCCTAACATGCTCATACGATCTCCAAAAATTACAAACTATATATCAAAATGCTCGTATCGACGAGCAGATCGAAATCAGGAACAGAAACTGTCCCTGAGGTGGCCGGAAACCACCGGAAAACACCACCACAGTGGTGGCACCGCCACCGGCCCAAAGTCAGAATTTGGCAAAACTTCCAATTCCAAAGTTCTTCATCTCAACTCCAATTGAAACTTTCGTAACTAGCACAAAGTCAGAATCGAAGCCTTATGGCCGGAATTTACCTCGCAATCTCTGAAACTCGATGAACCCTAGAATCACAATCTTCAAAATTCGACCTCCACACTTTGAATCGTTGCAAGCCGTCTTGGGTATAGAATCTACATCTTCTGGGCTAGAAAAGCCCTCAAGGATCAAGAGCTATGGTGGCCGGAGGAGGGAGAACCAACGGGGGCGATTTCAACGTCGGCAGCTCCACTTCTCAGCCTTGTACCGCCGTGTACGGTGCTTCCCACGACGAATCACCACCACAGACGTGTAGAGGGGACTGAGGCGAGCAGGATTCCCTTCGGAATCGCGCCGATTGGTGGCCGGACGGTGAAGAAATCGACCGGCGAAGGGAGAGGGCGAAAATGGGCTCGGGACCGAAGAGAGAGAAAAAGTTTCCCATTTCGGAAACTTCTGATTTTTCTGATTTTTTTCCTATTTAACCAAAATGGAAACTTTTTCCGAATGTGATAACTTCCTCATACGAACTCCGATTTCCGCATTCCGCATGTCCACGAACTCGTATCGACGCGCTCTACGATTTCCGTGAAGGAAGTTCTCACAGAATCTAAACATATAAAAAGTCAAACTTCGTAACCCCCTAAAACGTGCACTTCGAATAATTATTCGTCCGAAAATAATTCCACTCCACCGTCGAACCACGAAATCGTACAAACGAACACTTTATTAATCTCAGAAAACATTTAGGAATTAATAACGAATTTCCAGGGTCTTACACTTAATAAGTCTCTGAAGCAAAACACATTCTTGGGCAGCAAGTGTAGCAGCCCTGTACTCTGCTAGATAAAGAAACTAAGTTTTGTTTCTTGCTAGAAAAAACACCAAGAAACACTTGTGGAATTGCATTGAAAAACATAGCCTGATGTTGATCTATTTTTGTCTAAGAGTAAGTTCGCCCGTTGGGTCATCAGGTCACCTACTATTCACTATTTTTTAGTGTTTATTTTCACTCTCTGGGTCACGGGCACAGTTTCCAATAAGACCTGGGTCACCAGGTCAGCTTGCAGGTCACCAGGGTGACACATGGCGACCCAGGGCACGAAATACACTGTGCCCGTGACCCAGAGAGTGAAAATACACATAAAAAATAGAGAAAAATTCAGCTACCGTCCCTATACTATGCTGTCAAGGCCAATTTGATATCCGAACTCTCAAAAGTATCAATGTGATACCCAAAGACATATTTTGACATCAACGTGATACTTCCGTCAAAAATATCTAACGGCTCTGTCTGCTTGCTGACGTGGCAATCACGTGGGGATAAAAAAAAAGGTCAAAAGACCAAAATAACCTTCTTTTAATTTTTTTTATTCTATCTTTTTTTTTTTTTTGGGAAATTTTAATTCTGTCTTCTTCTTCCTCATTTCTCATCACTACTAGAATAATGCTAATAGACATCATGTCTTTAAAATCAGTTAAGATTTCAACTGATGTAAATTGTGTTTATAACATCGGTTCTAAAAAATCTGATTTCTATAAAATAATTAACATCGGTTCTTATACTGAACTGATGTCTATACTTTTCAAACAAAATTTAAAAAAAACGCGGAAATGTACTAAGTCTAAAATTAAGGAAGCGGGAGCCAAATTTTCACTCCCTCCCAACACTTAGTCAGATTTCCACGACTGATTGACTAGGTTTTCCTCTACTTTTCCCCACACCGGCCGCGATACAGAAACACCGAGACCGACTTCCTCTTTCACCCACACCGCGACCGATCGTCCTCTTTCCCCACACCGCGATACAGAGACACCGCAACCGAAGTCATCTGTCGCCCCCGTCCAGTAACCGACGACCTCTTTCGCCTTCTCTGGCTCCGATGGCTTGATTTCCTCCTCCTTCTCTCTCATCTCTCTTCTGAAATCCAGCGAATCTCCCAATTGCTGAGATCGAGAAGCCGAAGCCGGAGCTGCAGTGGCTGTCTGTCCTTTCTCTTTCCACGGGCCTCCCCTTCTCAGCCCCTCTCTTCGACCGTCGAGGCGGCGACGGCCATCGCTCTCATCGACGGTAATTTGCTTGAATCTATAGTTTTCTGGGTTTGTGATTTCGTAAATTTGATTCATGCTTGTGCTCTCTTTAATTCTGATTCAATTTTCGTTACCCATATAACGGTTGGAAATAAGATTAGACTTTTGTATTTTTCTGAATGTGATTTTAGGCACTTCTGAGGCAATTACGGCTATTAAGGAGCAAGAGAAGCAAATTAACGATTTTAGACAACATTAGTGGGATTATAAGACCTTCAAGGTACTTATCTAAGCTTCGACTAGTACTGAGTTGCTGAATTTTCAGTCTAGTGAACTTTAATAAGATATTTGGTGCTATGTTTCAGATTGACGTTGTTATTGGGTCCACCGAGCTCCGGCAAGACGACGCTACTATTGGCTCTCGCCGGACGCCTTGGAACTGGTCTTCAGGTAGTGGTTTATCTTGCATACTCATGAAGTTTATGATAGTTGCTGATTTTGAGACTTCAGCTTCAATTAGTACTCATTTGTTTATGTTTGATCACTTTGAAGATGCCAGGTAGCACAACATACAATGGCCATGGCTTAAACGAGTTTGTGCCGCAGAGGACGTTGGCTTATGTCAGTCAACAGGACTGGTTTGCGGCGGAGATGACTGTAAGGGAGACTCTTGACTTTGCAGGACGGTGTCAAGGTGTTGGATTCAAATATGGTAAGGTTTGGGAAATGTGTACTTATTTGTGCATGGTTTGTGTTTGATGAAGTGTTGACATGAATGTTTGGTGACAGATATGCTAGTAGAACTAGCAAGAAGAGAAAAGATTGCGGGGATAAAATCCGATGGTGATCTTGATATATTCATGAAGGTACTTGTTCTTGCTACAGATGTTGATTCTTTTGAATATGTACTATGTAGTGATTACTGACGCAATGTTGTTTTCTAGTCATTAGCTCTTGGAGAGAAAGAGACAAGCCTTGTGGTAGAGTACATCATGAAGGTATTTTCTCGATTCCAGTTATTGAAATTCCTACTATGTTGTATCAAGATTTCTTGTTTCATTCTCTTTCTAGTACTAACATATTTCTGACAAAGATTTTAGGGTTGGACATATGCGCTGATACGTTGGTAGGAGATGAAATGCTTAAAGGTATATCAGGGGGCCAAAAGAAGCGGCTTACTACAGGTGCATACTTGGTGTTTCTAGAAAGGTATAGACTAGGTATAAGCTCTGCGTGTTGGGTAGGAAGGATAGTTTCGAGTTAAGACAGTATTGCAACACAGACTTAGAGATAGGTGAGAGCCCCAAAGACTTCCTCTTGTGAGTGCCCATGGAGAAAGGCATTGGATACATCTAATGAGGGATAGGCCAATCATTCTGCACATTGATAGATATAGGGTTTAGGGTTTAAAGAAAGAATAGATTATTTCTAATTCCTGAAGAGCGTGTAGGAGTTTGATTGTGGGAACCCAAAATGACCACACACTATGACCATAATGATTTGATTTCTAGATTGTCAGGAAAATAATCTCTTTCTCTACAAAAGGTAATTATACTTGGAATGTGATTTGGCTGAGGAAATCTCATGTAAGCTTTCTCTTTCTCTAAAAGAATAACCGAAACAAACAGGATATTCTTTTGAGTTTTCTGATGCAAGCTTTCTCTGTCTTAGACACAATGGGATGTTTCTAACTTTCTATACTGACTAATTATTTAGTTAATTAGTTCCTTTTCGTTTTCTGTTTTCAGCAGTTGTTGCAATTCGTTTTCATGACTCTTGCTATGTCAAAATGACTATATAAGTGGACCATATGTAAGTGCTAACTTCGCCATCCGTTTTCCTGTTTGTTCTGTTTTTGTCCCCTTTTAAATGCATTCTGGTAGCAAATGTTTGAAGTTACTTATATTTATTTCTCTGCAGCCTATCTACTTTTTTGGTATGGATCATCATATTATAGAAACTCAAAGTCTGTTTAACTAAGCAAACAGATGATAAGTTCTCCAAGAACAGAGAAATTCTATTGAATCAAACCATGCAGCTTAAAAGGAAAACAAGACTGATTTTCCAAAAGCTAAAGGCGGTTGGTAGATGCCTAGACTTGAAGTGGCATGGCATTTAATAAATTCAAATTGTAAGTTATTGATCATTGGTGTTGCACTTGTGGTGATTCTGTTGATCATTCTCATCACCAAACACCCAAAGAATTACCTATACCCAACACGCATAACATCTGGAGCAGCAGCTTTGGTGTTTTCAGCCTTCTACATCATGGTATGATATTGTCATGGAAATATTTTGGATCTTTAAGTTTTTTGTTTACTCCTCTTTATAAAAGTTGATATCCTCTCATTCCATGTTGATATCTGGGATATAAAGTACCTGTTTCTCCCTCTGCAATGGATTGGCATGAATGCTATGCTTGTCTACGTTATGGCAGCTGAAGGCATCTTTGCAAGGTTCATCAACGGGTGGTATTACAAGGACCCCCATAATACGCTAGTACATTTACATACCTTCATTCTTTTCCTGCAATTACCATGTTAGATAGATTATTATCTCACCAAAACTCATTCGATACGACTGCTCATGCAGTCATGCTTGCTATACATAGCTGACTATGATTACTCGCATTCTCTTTTCCATTGAAGTGGTTTTATAGCTTTACTTTTCAGCTAATACTGATATGAGTAATATTTTTGCTACTTGTGGCAGATATATTGGATCCAGAAGCACATTTTTGTTGGGATTTGGCATTCAAGGAGAGTAGGCATTCTACTCTATGTAATCTTCGCAGAGATCTTGTTTTGGGGCATTGTCGCTGGCATTTTGCATTGGTTGGGCATATATTGGAAGCTTTAAATTCTACTTTTAGCACTTTGTATTCACTGTAGTGAATCTTGGACTCTTGAACTACTTGTTTATGCCTTTATTTCTTCTAAACTCTGTGAAGAACTGCAGTAGCTTAAACTTTTAATTTTTAATTTTTCTCTGAGAATAAATAAAGATATTTATATTTAATATTTTAAGTTACTAATTAGAACCTAATTAACAGGTTAAAAAGATGGCTTTAAAGATGACACCATTAACTAAAATAATGCCATGTAACGTGGAGCATTGTAGATTTTACCACTAATTGTTATGATATGGTTGTGCTCTGCGTTTTAGGGGTCTTTACCGAGCTTATTCAGCAGATGCAAGTAAAAGGTGCGCAGGTATGGGTTTCTTTGATGCCTCTCTTTATGGTCCTTTTCATGCTGGGGATAATTTGTTGATTGTCCAATGGTACTGCTAGATCTTAGCATATAATCATTTCTAGGAATTATGTTTGCTCTTGTTGTGAGATTGGAGTTTCCAGTGCTCTATCCTGGATATAGAACTTAGGGGACTATAAAACTGGCCTCTTTCTTATATGTTTGAAGTTTTGCACCAAGTTATTGCATGTCCACTTGGTTTTGGTTTTGAAATTTGAAATTGGCCTCTTTGACAGTGCCTTGGTATTGATAACATAGAGTTGAGTTCACCAAATGTTACTTGTACCGAGTCTACTCTTTGTCAAAATTCTGATTTTTTTTAGTGACCATTAAAGTACTCTATGGGTAGTATGAGCTTAGACAATGCATTTCTGGTAGTTAATTTCCTCAATGCAGCTTTAGTCCTCATAGCTTAGTTAAATGATGACTAATGTCAAGGTTGAGTCAGTGGAATTTCAAACTTTCTAGTTGATGCTCATGCAATAAGATGAATGTAAATTGTCATGAGGGAATAACTGGTACATGTGGCTTTGATTCACGAATGATTGCAGGACCTTTTATATACCAAGTCAGAAGCCAACTGACGCCAACCAAGTCAGGACCAAATTTTGTGATGCATTGCAGTACCTCTCTTACGACTTCAGGTTTTCAATTGTGCCCTTTATTTTCTTCATAACTACCATAAGAAAAAATATTAGTTTAGGTCCTTTTTGGTTGGGAGTTGATGTAATAGACATGATCACATGAATATAGTTTGGAACACCTGTAAAAAGGCAAATGGAGCACTGGAAATTGTTAGTTTCTGGTACCGTGATAATCAACTCAAGTAAACTAGGATAATTTTTGTGCTTAAAATGATTATTTCCATGTTTCAACTTTCAAGGTAAAGAAAGTTGGTTGTTCTGTTCTATTCCAAATGAAGTAAACTATGCAGCTGAATTTGATAATATAAGATGGAAATCCAAATGTTCTGTTCAGGCTAATTCTTGACAATGATCAGGTCTAAACTATCCTTTGGAATGTGATAACATATAAGATGAAGTGCATGTTTATGCAAGCGGCATTTCTCTTTTTGCTGACAGCCATGATTTTATATGTTAGCCAGATAAGAACGACAAGGATTTGGATCGGGCGAGTGAGAGGCAGGATCTTGAAGGAAAAGAGCTAAAGCAAGAAACTACTTTGCATGAACTGGAGCTGGTTGCCGTCCATGCTCTTCATGAACTTGTTTCTTTAGTTCACAGTCATGTCAATGCTGCAGGGCAATATGATTTTGAGTAAGGCTAGATTTTGCTGACTATTTTGTAGTAGATGTAGTGATATCAGGATGAATTGTGAACAAATTATACTGCATGTAGTTATTGCAGTAGCGGTATCTTCTAGACTAGCCTTAAAGTAGGTTAGGGTTTATTGTGCAAAATTTTTGAAGCTACCTCAAGCTCTAATTTTGTATAGAAATTAATGCAATTCCCCAATATTTGAATTTCATGTTATTTGTGGATCAACTTTCTAGTACCAAATACAGCACGAAAGAGTTATAACAGTAGTTTGAATTCATAGACTGATGTCAAGAAAAGAAAAAAACATCAGTTACTGATGAAGAACTGATGTCAAAAAATATAAATTACATCAGTTTGATAACAAAAACCGATGTTAGAAAAGAGAAAATACATCAGTTGCCAAACAAAAACCGATGTCTAGATTACTATGGACATCGATATATAAACAAAAACCGATGTCTGGTATAAATATGGACATCAAGATATAAACGAAAACTGATGTCTAAAACAATTATGAACATCGATAAAAACACAAAACCGATGTCTGCAATTAATATGGACATCGATATATAAACAAACACCGATGTCTAGAGTAACTATGGACATCGATACAAACATAAAACCGATGTCTAGAATTAATATGGACATCGATGTATAAACAAAAACCGATGTCTAAAGTAACTATGGACATCGATATAAATACAAAACCGATGTGTAGAATTTAATATGGACATCGAGATATAAACAAAAACCGATGTCTAGAGTAACTATGGACATCGATATAAGTAGAAAACCGATGTCTAGCTTATGAACCAGATGTAAAAATTTATTAGAACCGATGTGTAAAATATTATTAGACATCGTTTCTAAATCAGAAACAATGTTAAAATGGATAATTGTGTTGTTAGACTTATATTTCATTAAGCATCTAATGCCAAAATATGAAGGTTCGACAATAGATAAACACACCAAAATGGTGATCACATAAACGTTTTTACATCGGTTCTGAACCTTAAACCGATGTCTTGTGGCAAACTAGACATCAGTTGTGAACCGATGTCTTAGTTTTGGTGATCTTTAACATCACCCACTAAGACATTGGATTTTTTTTTTTTTTAACATCAGTTGTGAACTGATGTCTATGAACTTTATCCTAGTAGTGCATCCAATTTCGCCATTGATGACCACCACTACAGCTCCACCTCAACCTAACCCACTGCAATTCGATCTTCAAATGCATAAGGAAACTATGGCAGCTCGTTTCAATGATCAAGAAGAAGCGATGGGTTCTTGGGTTCAACTGTTAACTATAGAAATCCAATTGGACAAATGTTACCTGAAATAATCGGAAATGTAGGGAAAGCAATTAGTGAGAGATACACCAACAAAACCCCAATGATCAGTTTCATCACTTAATCTGGGTAGAGAGGAACTACTGGTAAAACACCTTTAGTATGACCAAAATCCCATTTCCATAATCTGATGTCTGCAAACATATCTGAGAATTCCTTCTCAAGTCTACCAGTGGCTAAAAGTCAAAAGTGTACCTTTCTAAAATCACTTCTATGACTTCCGATGCCTCAAATCTTTCTTTTGTCACCTGTGGATGAATATAGTATGATATTATGATTGGTCATTCTACTGGACCGCAATATAGAATCCATATCTTTCTATTTAGTCATCTTGACTGGTTTTATCTTCTTTTTTCCGCTCGTTGTTGACTGGTTCAATCTGGGTTGGTATTTGATCTCCCATTTGGGTCTCTGGTTTGTGCTTTTCTATGTTCTTCTTCTAACAAGAATCAGAAGAGTCTGAAAAACCAAAAACAAATTAGAAGAGCCGATCACAACATGGGAATTGCAGCACCTGAACAATACATATACCAATGGCAATGCCACTCCAGATTTTCAGCTACCAACCAGAACAACCAGCCCATATCTAGAGTCAGGTTACCCCTCCAGCTCAGTTCAAAATCAAACACGCTTACCTCTAACAATACTACAACTCCTCCAATTCCAACACCGCCGGTTAAACCCCACCGGAATAGGAATAATAATAATATTAGGAAGGGGAAGAACAAGAAGAAGAATGGACGTGGGTCCAGCTGCAGCACCTCCGATATTCTGCGGCTGATGGATGGGCTCCGAGAGAGCGCAGCAGCATAATAAGGAAAAGAGAGAAAGAAAGAAAGAGAGCTCGTGCCTTTCGGAGGTAGAGTGGAGGAGGACTTGACTGGTTCTTTGTTATCTGTTCTCTTCTACTTCTCTATATCCAGTTGGTTTCAGAGATGAGAGAAGAGAGCAGAGCGAGTTCGAATGCCTCACCCTTTCCCCATATTTATAGCTAAATTACTCCACACCTACGTGCTCCGGCCCCAAAGCCTCCTCCTCGTAGCCGACACCGGCGGCAATCTCTGTCCGCTGCTCGGGCTATTCTTCATAAGCCACAAACACTTTTGATCAAAATAAATTTCTCCATTTCGGCTGTTCTTCATAAACCCACAAATCCATTCTCAGAAAATAACCAATTGTGATAGAAAGGAGAGAGGATCAGATTGGGAAAGGAAGAGAGAGAGTTCGATCTGTTTTTTTTTTAATTTTTTTTTATTATTTAGTAAAGAAAGACGATTTTACCCTTGATAAAAATATCACATGAGACCCACATGCTTGCCACGTCAGAAAACTGACGGAGCCGTTATAGATTTTTGACGGAAGTATCACATTGATATCAAAATACGTCTTTGGGTATCACATTGATACTTTTGAGAGTTCGGGTATCAAATTGGCCTTGACAGCATAATTTGGGGACGGTAGCTAAATTTTTCTCTAAAAAATAATTAATAGAAGGTAACCTGGTGACCCACAGGTGAACTTGCTCTAATTCTCCACACAAAATCAGCATGTTTATAGCCATACATCTTACAAGAAAACACCACCTTTTGTAAAAGTGTGTCAAATCAAACTTTTGTAAAAGTGTCTCAAATCAAGTGTATGATAAACATTGTTTCAAATCTTCTTTGCTGCCTCCAAATTAACATAGTTCCATTCATCTCGAAAGTCTTCTTCTGCTCATCTTATAATTGATAGAGGAATATAGGCCGGGTTTTCCCTGTTGTGAGTAACTGAGATATTTTTCTTTTGTTTTTGTACGAACAAATAATTTTGACTAGCAAGGAAACCCGCGCGATATTGCGGGATTGATATGTTTTCCTGAAGTTTATACGTAATAGAGTAATTCATAATCTAATGAAAAAAAAAAAAAAAAGCTTTATCTTTGATCTAAGAACCATTCCAAGTCTCCAAAACATGCTGCAACTGTAAGACCTAATTTCAATTTTCTATACCAAAGAGAACGAACATCAACAGGATCATAATATATTAAATCTGAAAGTGAATTCAAGCTATTCAAATCCAGTGTACAGAAGAATGTGAAATAGCTAAATAATCGCATGCAACAAAAAGTTCTCTATCATTCCCATAAATGAATGCCATCTTCATGTGAATCCCACCTTCAGGTACTGCTATATCTAGAGTCTTTATCTGCTCTCCAGTAGTTTCATTATCTTCACCATATTGCTTTTTGAAGTTTTTTCACAATGTTAACTCTATCAATGTTACCACATTCTTCTTGAGAGAACCCATGCCATTGGAGCTGGTCTACAATTTCTTTTGAGTCTGCGTTAGATTACATCACAAAAATCACAATATCAGTGTGCTTACCTTTGTTTTCTTATATTTGGAATCTGATTTTATCATGCAAGAGCAAAGTTTCAAGTAAAATTTTTACATTACTTCAACTCCAACATATAAGCTATCATATGAAGATAAACTTGCAGTCAATACTTCCTATCAATCTATCGATACAGTATTTATGTTACATTCTGTTACTTGAACACACTCGATAACCAAAAGTTTGCATATATAATTGAATTTTGTATAAGAAAAGAATAACTGCATTATCCACTCAAACTGACAGACATACTTTTTCCAAGAAAAAAGATTAATCACGTTCAATCAAGATCTTAGCCATTCATTAAAATGCAAAAAAAAAAAAAAATCACACACATGGTTGAAATCAAAGCTTAATTTGAATTGAGAATTTACCATTCTCCACATGAAACTGTCCTAGGCAATAGTAAATTGGCATTCAGCTGATGAAATGAAAATTCTCAAAAAAGGACTAAAACACACAATTACAGCATCAGCAAAGCAGATTTGTTACATGACAGACTAAATCTTCCATTATGCCTCTTTAGGTTTTACCATGAAGTTAACTACTCTATGCTTTCACATTACATCTAGTGGTTTCTGTTCTATGGCAGAGTAATGATACGAATAATAATTCAGCAGAATTGCATCAATTATAAGAGGCTGACCTTTCAGTCCAAACTTCAGATTGTTATTGTTTGGCTCATAAACATTAAACAATATCCCTTGGTCCATCAGTATTTCTCCAAATCAAATTCATTCCCTTTGCTTGAAACTGCACAGAAATAATCAGAGTTAAAATCAAGACATATATGACTATACTCTGTGTGCTAGGCAGTGAACATAATTAGCAGTTGTATGAGAAACCAAATGAAATGCCTACAGATATTCTGTACTTCATTCCAATATCACAGCAATTGACTTTCTACCCAAGCATTTTGTACTTGTGAAATTAAATAATGAAGACCATTAGTTTAGTACCTAAGCCAACTGAAAAATAGATGTTCCCAACCTGCTTATCTATGTTTTAGTACCTAAGACAACTAAAAAATGGGGAACGATATAATATTTGTTGACCACCTTATGGTTATACTTAAAACTATTATGGCTGATTGTCAGCTTATTTTCCATTAGACCACGGAGGATAAGTTAATACTTCAAACGCAATGTGGGACACTGAAAATGTAATATAGTATATAGCTTGATTGCTTCTTTCCCATTAGACCACAGAGGATAAGTTGACTTACCATTATGTACTTAGACTTATAATATAGCTTGCCAAACCCTTCCAAGCGAGGGAAAATTAGAGCTCAGAGGAACTGAGCAAGCACAAAACAAAGGCAACGACTTCCAAGATATCAAAAGGAAGCAGCAAAAAATAAATATTTTCAAACATATTATTATTATTCAGAACAAATTGGTAACATCCTCTCCAGTATTCCAAGCCGGCCATATTCAAGGTCACCTTGGGGACCAGATCAGTGTTAAAAAATGACCTACCGAATACACAATATATGTACAAAGGATATCAAGTTAGAACCAAACCAATTTGTATATGTTATTATTGAAAGGAACCAAGACGTACATACAGCATCTAGGAATTAAATTGCTTGATAAAGGTCGGGCTTGTTTGCCAACTTGATGCAGACCTTGAACTCTCTGTCTTTCCTCTAAGAGAAGTTAACTGTCGATTTAATAAAGCTAGAGCTCTATGATATTATTAAATAAAAGAACCCAGACAGAATCAAATGTACACCCAGATAGAATCAAATATTGCCCACTGGTAAATGAACTAATAGATGTTTCTATTTATACATATGTACTGGTATTTTTATTTAAGTTTATGAGTTTTGTGTTAAAAAAAATTGTTCCAATTGTAGTCAGTACAGTCAAATCAATCCGCAAATGAAAAGAGAAACTGCATATCCCACAGCTAAGAGGGATCTCTGAAGAAAAAAAATCCAGATTCAATGGTCATGTTGACCACTATAAACTATTAATCTCCATTTTTCTAAATTGTATGTACTTTCTGCTCCTAAAGAAGGTACACTTGAATCTACCTATTCCAAAACATCATGCCACCATTTTCTGAAAACATATATAATAGAAAAGAAATCTACTCCCCTCAATCTTTCTTTCAAGCGCAATACCAGCTATCCTCAACCACCCCTAAAACATAGAAAACCCCAAATAAATCAAAACCTAACCACAACAAAAACCACCAATTCAAATAGCCAATAGCATATGCATCGACCGAAAACACACCTTCAATCAAAAACCTTTTCTATTCTTCTTTCGATTCCAAGAACGCAAGATCTACTCGCTTCAGTCTTTCTTTCGATTAGTGAAAGGACCAACCACCACCTATCCCCTTTGCGTTTCCAGTCTCTTCTGCTGAACGACACGACGCTAAAAATATAAAAATTGGGCAACTGTAATTCACGTAACCACCAAGGGCAAAATCGTCATTCAATTCAGGCTCGAATGAACAGTAGCGCCTCGAATGAACAGTTGCACAGTGCGACGCCCTTTAGTATATAGTATAATATGTAAGAAGGTGCAGAATAGTGTAACAAACTAAGAACAAATTTTACAAAATCACATATAATCGAAAACAAAAAAAATGAAAATATGTGTCTAAAGACCACTGAATTTGAAAAAAGAAATTCATCTGAACTGAGAAGAAAAACCATAAATCCAAGAGAAAGACAGATTTAATTACCTGATTAACTTAGACAGCAATGTGTCTGAGTAACGATGCCCAAACAAAGAAAGACACAAAATTGTCTTTTTCTTGTTTGCTCAATCACCTAGAAGGCACTTTCTGTTTCCACCAAAGCAGTTTGATCACACAACAAAGGCATAGAAACCATTCACAAAGAAACAAACCATATGACTTCATCATCACAGGAGACGAATAAACAAAGTAGTCCATTAAGTATACTGTATAAGTCGTCAATCTCATCATTAGTTATACCTTCTTCAGCATTGAAACTCTGCTCATGAAGAAGAAGGTGGGACAGATGCCCAACAACAGATCAAAATCACAGACTCTAAAATTTCAGATTTAACAAAGAGAAGAAAAACTGTTCTCTCTCTCTCTTTTTTTCCCTGTCTATCTTTCGATCGTCAATTTTGTTTAGAAAACAAAGAGTTGGCAAGTATCATCAATAAACACCAAAAGGAATGAGTTGATGATGATGATTATTATTATAACACACACACATATAAAATTTTGTGTGTATATATATGTATACAAACTTCAAATTCAATAGTTAGTGTGTAGGAAATACCTATGGAAAGGCAGCCCATACAAAGGTAATTATGTAACTACCGCAAATTCTACATGGAAATAAACCAAAGGGATGGCAGCAAAGGCAATGAGTCATGTATAAAACTTTATTTTCTCAATAACTTCTTCTTTCGAACATCATAAACTGTATTACAAATTAGGCATTTTATTTCTACTTCAACATATGAAATAGTAGATCAATTTTGTATAGAGAATGAAAAATTGGCAAATTTCATCAAAAAATATCAGAACTACTGGATTGATGATGACAACAATCATATATATACATACATAAAATATTATATACATATGTATACACGGATTTTAATCTAAAACTTCAACAACCAACTCTCTTACTGACTTTCAGTCCAACCCGAGCATCAAACATAAGACAATGAAACAGCGAATCAGTAATCAATCATTCAAACACCATATTAAGACGGAAGAGGAAGTCACCAACGATTACCTTTTTTGAGTAGATAAATGATAACGCAACGGTCGCTGTGAACGATTACCTCTTCTCTTTTCACACTCCCTTCCAACATGATGACTAAACTTGCAATTCCAGGAGCATTTCAAAACAAAAACCCAATATCAGACAGGAAAAAAAAAAAAAAGGATAGATGAGCAATCCAAAACAAACCCAGACCCACATCCCTCTTAGATCCAATCGTTAGCTAACTTTGATTAACAAAACAAAGAAACAATAAAAAGTTTTGTCTTGAAAGAAAATAAAAGCTGACAAATCAGTTACTACAGCTGAAAACATAAAAACGGAAAGTGAATTAAAGGTAATCACTTTGGGTATATGAACAGAAGATGAACAACTATGATATTCATCTTGATTTTACTTAACTGAAATCTTACCAAGCTTTCACTGTTCTTGATTTCGATTGTTCAGGTTGACCTTGACTAACAGTGAATCTAGATGGTAGTAGCGGCTCCCCGAAGATGAAAGGAATCAACTACTTTCAAAGAATAAATGAAACAAATTAGAAGCCATGGTAAATGAAAAAAATCAAACAAAATTAGATGCCATGGTAAAGTACCTGGGATGATCAATTTACAGGTAAAGTACCTCTTCTTCTTCTTCTCTTCTTTTCTTCCGTTTCAACAGAAAAGAGGTTTTATTAGCTGTAATGAAACAGAAACCCAACCTCTATCAAGCCTTTATCGAGGACTAAAACTGATCATCTTACCGTATAATTTTATCGCTGTTGATCTTAGTGGCTAACCTTGATAGTCTGCAAGAAGAGTTGATGCATGTCGGTGTAGAGATGTTAGTGCAGATTGATACTTCCAGAAAGAGGAAGAGCCGAGGATTATACCCAACCTTATCAGGCAAATCTGTAATTTATCAAAAATCAATCCCTTTGCCATAGAAATCAATCCTTGCCGCGTATCTAAGGAGAAGCGAGAGAGCGAAAAAACCTGAACCTTCTGGAGTTCTAACATTTTATTGTCGGCGGGTGTTTATAACAGACTGAATGGCAGGGATGTAATTTAAGAAAAAATTAAGGGCAAAAGCGTCATTTACTTCGGGCTTGAATGAATAGTGACGCCCTAGTGAACAGTTGACGCGCTTTAGATAATTGATAATTAGGGAGAGAAGGTTAGCAGTAGTGCAGTACAGCTAATGAAAACGGTGACTATATTATTCTCCATCATAGATGTCAAAAAAAAACACTGACCCATCCTGTCCATCTTGCCCTATTAAATGCAAGATGGTTTGTTCAAGCCAAGAATTTATAACAAATTAATCCAACTAAAGTCTATATATATGCAACTAAAAACTCACCTAACATGTAAGTCACTTTCGGGGTATAAATAGCTAGATAAATCAATATTTGAATTTGTGAATAGTTTGCTATACGTGTCTTGCTAGTAGCCATGCATCACCAATTAACCCATTTCAAACTCTCTCTCTCTCTCTGTTGCGTCTAGGGAACCAACCATTTAATAAGGGTGACTTTTACTGAAAAATGCAAAACCCAAAGTCAGCTTGCTTGCGAGTTGCGACAAATTGTGTCTGAAAAGGAAAAATAATGGGACATCGATTACCAACTACGTACACTGTCTCTCTATATGATATATATAGGTATTGTGTCTTTGTAATAACGGAAGACATAACCAGAGAGCTAGGCAAAGACATGGCAAATGCAAAGAGCAACCTGAAGGTTCTTGTGGTAGGTGGTACTGGATATATTGGGAGAAGGATTGTTAGTGCAAGCCTAGCACAAGGCTACCCGACTTATGTCCTTCAAAGGCCGGCAACGGAGATTGGCCTCGATATTGAGAAACTACAAATGCTCTTGTCGTTTAAGAAGCAAGGGGCTCATCTCGTGGAGGGTTCGTTTTCTGATATCCAAAGCCTTGTCGATGCCGTGAAACAAGTTGACGTTGTCATTTGCACCATGTCGGGGGTGCATTTCCGGAGTCACAACCTTTTGTTGCAGCTCAAGCTTGTTGAAGCCATTAAACAAGCTGGAAATGTTAAGGTATTTGACTCCGATTTATTTTCTCTTATTAATGTACATAACAATTACATATGTATAGCAATCCCGGATTTTCTTACTTCAACAAGGCTATGAACTAACTCAGGGCGTAGAATAGCTTTAGGTCAAAGTTCTAAGGAATAGGTTCTTGAATTTTTACAAGCAGGTCTAAACCCTAACATTTAATCGATCATGAGCCGTATTTACTTTTTTTCCTCTCTATGTGTAGCGCTTCTTGCCATCAGAATTCGGTTTGGACCCGGCGCGTATGGGACATGCACTTGAACCAGGAAGAGTATCATTTGATGAGAAAATGGTGGTGAGAAAGGCAATAGAAGACGCTAACATCCCCTTCACTTATGTGTGTGGTGCTAGCTTCGCCGGTTATTTTGCGGGCAACCTCTCTCAGATGGGAACACTTGTTCCTCCGAAGGACAAAGTCCTTATTTATGGAGATGGCAACACTACAGGTAACGTTTCATGTTATGCATATTATATTTATCAAAAAACAAGTAAACAAAAAAAATCTTATTGTCCTTGTATAAAGAAACAAAAAATTCTTGTTGCACCCAAAAAAAATCCTTCCCTTTAGTAATTATATTTATTTAACTCATTTGGTTTTTTAATTATTTAGGTTCTTTAAAGGTTGTTCACAAAAGGAAATAAATATATTTTCATTTGGGTGTGGCTATTGTCACCCTACAGTTTTCTTTATTCACCCTTGTTCATACCTGCACTAGCAAGGCTATTTGCTACATCACCAAGCATAATTAACACCCTCTTTGGGACACCCACAAGCCATGGTGAGGCTCAACCGCTACTTGCATCTTGTAGCCCTATGTTCAAGCTACGCTACGGTATCCGGAAGTCGCATATCCGCCACCGGGAAGCCACCTTTCCGGCTTTGCCAAGTTGCCTCCGCAACTAGGCATTTCTATACTAGAATAGTTGTTTGCTTGTCCTACATCGAAAACCATGTAAAGGAGATGGCTTCCTTCACCTACAAAAAGAATGCCTCCTCCCACTTAAACACCAATTCAACATCCAACATCCCATTACATCTTTTGTAATCCCTTTGGGCCGCAAGGCCCGAACACACTAGTTAAATATTCAAGTGGACGTAGTCTCCCGCTAAGGCGGGAGGTGAACCACTATACATCTCGTGTCAATCTCTCTCTCTCTCTCTCTTTACTTATCGTTAATTAGATCCCCACGGATCCAAGCATTAACATTGGCGCCGTCTGTGGGAAGCCGTCACACAAAGGCTTCGTCACACTTACCATTGAGTTAAGACATCTCAACATATCCTTAGCGGCCAAGTCAACGCCGACCATGGCGGGTCAACGCCCAACTCAAGAGTCAACGCCCAACAGGGTATGAAGATAACGACCTGCTCCGCTGCACAGGTCTGATCAACATCACCGTCGCTCCGCAGCTCCTCTTCAGAGTCCTCCGCCAACCTCCAGGTCACCGCCGAGCTCTTCCGCCGAGCATCTCCGTTGAACTCGAGCTCGGAGCCTCAGCTCTACTTTGCAGTTCCGCCGGACCCAACTGTTGCTTCCTCCGCTAGCTAGCTCTGCTCTACGAGGCACCACAGCTAGCTGTCGCTTCAACCGCCGAGCACCACGCTCCGCTCCGCTAGGCAAGCCTCGACCGGCAACGCTCCGGCAACCGCTAAGACAACGCTCCGCCAGGAGCACCATTCTCCAACAAGCATCGCAGCAGCTCCGCTTAACCGCCGGCGAAGACCGCCGCTGACTAAGAGCTCTGCTAACCAGCATCCTCCGCCGGCGAGTCTTCCGCTGGCCAACCAGTGGCCATCATCGCTGGCTTCTCCGCTGTCCTCCTCCGATGGTTTCTCCGCTGCCCTCTCCTCCGATGGCTACTCTACTGGTATCCTCCGCCAGACCGCTAGCTTCACCGCTGGGGGGCACCGCTGGCCAAGGTACCGCTGACCAAAGCTCCGCTTCGCCAGCCACCGTGTTGCTAGGAGCAACCACCAGCGCTCGTCAAGCAATCAACTTCCGGTTAGCTCCCGGCCAAGCCAACACCGCTAGCAGCAAAACAACGCCAGATACCGACCATCAGCGACAACCCAGCTTCACTTACTCTCAAACCGCCAGGCGTTATCCACCATGGGCCCTCCGCTAGCCAGAGCCCCGCGCATAGCCCGCCCGGCCAGTGGCTCCGCTCCGCTGGCCAACCCCCGCCAGCAAAAGGCCGACACGAGCCTCCGCTGCCCCTCCAGGAGCCAACGCTGGACTGTTCACCGCCGAACTTCTCCTCCGCTGGATTGTTCACCGCCGAACTCCATCTCCGCTGAGCATCCCCCACCTGGTCTGGGCACCCATGGAGATCATCTGTTCACCATGGCCACCACCATTCCATTTTCGATCATCCTCTCCGCAGGTGCTCTGCTCCGCTGAGCTTCAACGCTGGCCAAACCTCCACTCCGCCAGACAAAGCTTCCGCCAGCCAATCCTTCCGCCGGCGAGTCCTCCGCCAGAGGGATCACAACCGCCACCAGCCTCTTCTGGAACGCTACTGCTAACACCAGCACCGGCCGTCACCTCAGCACCGCCAACTGTAGCCTCGCTGAGCTCTGAGACACCGCCGGCCAACTTCAACGGCAAGGCACAGCTCTGCCTACCCAGGCCTCCGCCCACTGCAGGCCTCCGCCCAACTTCGACATCGAAACACCGCATCCGCCAGATAAGTGCCTTCCTCTTATCTCTTGCGCTCTTGCCATTTGAGCTACCGCTGATGCCATGACTATACATGTCTCTAACCCTTAAGCATGCCTGCAACATGTTATTAGTTAGCAACTTTCCTACAAGTACATGCTACGCACATGCATGCTTAAATTCACTTTCATGTGACATTCATTGTGAACCTTGTGACACTTATAGCTCAATTAAACATGCTCTGATAAACGCTTGCGAAACGGTTACGACTCGCTTGGGTATCAAAGCATGGCCGCGACTCGCTTGGGCTACGCCCCGCACGCTCATACAGCGCCTACACCCAACTCGCTCGAACACCTAACTCGCTCCGCTTATCCAACATGCTTTAGTTACGCTCTCGGCTCACAATGCTTCATACATATGGTCTAGCCTCCGGGCACCACACTTTTTCACGTTTTCCTACATATGGTCTAGCCTCCGGGCTAAACGAGTCTATAGTCTACGACCTACCGCCGTGCGGCCGGGCGACGCCCCATTATCTCATGCACTTCATACATTAGTGCACCGCCGATGTAACTACATATACGACCTTTTTTGTCTTTTGTGATGCAGGACGGCGAGTCCCTTCTTGCTTGCGAAGCTCGGGGACTTAAGTCCCGTCGTGCGCCTCTCGGATGTTACTTATGCTTGATGACTTCATCATTTGAACTCCCCAACCAAGAAGCTACTCTTACTCGGGGACTTCGGGGACTTGTTCATACCTGCACTAGCAAGGCTATTTGCTACATCACCAAGCATAATTAACACCCTCTTTGGGACACCCACAAGCCATGGTGAGGCCCAACCACTACTTGCATCTTGTAGCCCTATGTTCAAGCTACGCTACGGTATCCGGAAGTCGCATATCCGCCACCGGGAAGCCACCTTTCCGGCCTTGCCAAGTTGCTTCCGCAACTAGGCATTTCTATACTAGAATAGTTGTTTGCTTGTCCCACATCGAAAACCATGTAAAGGAGATGGCTTCCTTCACCTACAAAAGGAATGCCTCCTCCCACTTAAACACCAATTCAACATCCAACATCCCATTACATCTTTTGTAATCCCTTTGGGCCGCAAGGCCCGAACACACTAGTTAAACATTTAAGTGGACGTAGTCTCCCGCTAAGGCGGGAGGTGAACCACTATACATCTCGTGTCAATCTCTCTCTCTCTCTCTCTTTACTTATCGTTAATTAGATCCCCATGGATCCAAGCATTAACAACCCTACTTTCCAGAAATATCCTTATAAGATATATTCAATTAAAAAAGATTTTTTTAAACTTAAATTTCTCATTAAAGTTTCCTAATAAAATCATTATCAGATTTACTTCCAATTTTTTTTTCTTTCAATTTCAATGTTCGTCTATTTCAATTCATATCAAAGTATTAGTAAGTTAATAACAATATGCAATGAAGAAGAGATTGATTTTTTTTTTTTTTTTGTATTTTAAATTTTTCACTTTCGGTGTTCACAAATGGTACTGCAAAAATTTTGATGAAGTTCACGCTAATGGTTTTATGAATTGAATAATGAATTAACGATGAGAAGGCAACAAAAAGACTAAAAATAGTAATAAATTCACATTTGAGTGGAGAAAATGAAGATTAATGTTATCCAATGAGAAATTAAGTAGTATGTGTATTTAATTAATTGATTATGTATTTATTTTTCCTTACATATTTTAATTTTAAAAAATTAGTGTATTTATTAGTCATTTTGTACTTGCGTAATATAGTATTTTAATAATTTAAATGATTGTAGGGTGAACTAAGAAAATGGTAGGGTGGCAATAGCCGCACCCTTTTCATTTTCTTTCAAATTACTTTTAAGACTCCGTAAACCATCCTTTAGAGTTTTTAAGATAGTGTTTTTAACAAAATTAAAGTCATTTGAAGTTTCAAGACATCGATGAGAATGAAACCTAGTAGAGCTCTGCTAGGGCTACGAGAGCGCCGCCAATGGGCCTGGCGTCTCTGCCCCTCCCTTCAGCCTAAACGGCGGGGTATTTTGGCATCATCTTTGGTGGCATCTCCATTGAGTATGGCTGTGACCGTCTCTTACCATCCTCTGAGGTTCTCGGAGCAATCATGGCTAGCGCATTCGTGGGTTGCGTCGTTGGCGTTACCTTCACAATCGACCACTGGTGGGAGAGCTGCTACGCTTTGCCGGGAGAAGCGTCTGATCTTTCCTTTCGATGTGGGGAGGTTACGACCCAAACGTCGGAGGTTGAAGGCGTTCCTCGACGGTAGGTGTCTAGATCAGATCCGTGTCGTAAGGGCGGTTTGGTCTGGTGGTTTTCGGCGGATGCTTGTTGAGTGGAGCGTCGTCTTTTTCTTCCGACGAGCGACGGCGGTGCTGTGGTTTGATCCGGGTGCCGTTGGTATGGAAGCGTGGCGGCACAGTGGGCTGGACCTGCGCTACATCTGGTGGTGGAGGCAGGTGGAGTCTCGTTGGTGGAACCGGATTGTGCCTGCTCCGACGACGGGTGGTGCTGGGAGACAATCCAGTGGGCTCTGGGCTCAAGGCGTCTTGGGCTTGGGTCGGACCTGTAATGGGTGGAGAAGAGCTGCTGTGTTTGGGCCTCCACAGTTTTGGATCCAAATTTGGGATCCGGGTGGCAAATGGATTCGAATTCGGATCTGGGATTCGGGTGGATGTGGGGCTTGGACTGTCACCCATTATCTTCTGTGGGCTGTTTGTTTTTCTCAATGGAATGGGGTTCTTGTGCTTTACTGGTATTGGATCCAGGACCCACTTCTATGGTATTTGTTCGTAAAAGATCGGCTGCCAACATGGCCATGTTCTGACAACCTTGGCCGGCTTCGATCTTTAGGTGGAAGAGTGCCTTCATTCCAGCGCCAAGTTGGCTTCTGTCAATTTGTGCATTGGAGTTCGATGGGTAGTCAAACCACTGACTACTCAATTCACTACACGGCTGCAATCTGTAGTGTAAAATTAGCTGGTGTTTCGACGTTGCTACTATTGCGATTTTCATATTTCTTTGTATTTCAGATGCTTTTTGCATCTTTTCCTTTCGTGTTGCTTATTTTCATTATTGATGCATCTTTGCATCGTATCGTTGTAATCTTTCAATTTCAATAAAGGGCTGACCTCTTTTTACTCAAAAAAAAAAAAAACAAAATTAAAGTCCAATTTAACAACCGAGATATTTTAATGAAAATTCGATTTATACAAGGGTACGCTACCAAATATCCGTCTGAAGTTTTTGTTGTTGTGCATGTACACAGTATCTTTCATGGACGAAGATGACATCGGAAGCTATACAATCAAGACACTAGATGATCCGCGAACTTTGAACAAAACATTGTATCTTCTTCCGCCCGAAAACCTACTCACTCAAAGACAATTGGTGGACATTTGGGAAAATCTTGTTGGAAAGAAACTAGAGAAAATTTCTCTTTCTAAAGAAGACCTCCTTGCCTCTATGAAAGGTAAGAGTACTAAAGTGATTGCAAGGTAGCTAGAAAGTTGTTTGAGTGAATATCGTGTTATGAATAATTTGAAACTCTCAGACTTATGCAACTTGTTTTTCGTTACTGTATCAAGCAATCATTTTAGTAAGTTTGGACATGCATTATTCCTTGTTGGGTAAGTTCTAAACTCGCATGAAAGGCGTAGCAATTTAGACACTGTCTCAGAGAGAGACTCAGTGAAATAGTCATGCCTGTGAAGATGCATACTACCTGCACCTAGACATGTATACATTGTACTCCCTCTAATCCTTTGAGTAATATATATGCATGTGTATGTGTTTTTTAGGTATGGACTATGCAGGCCAGGTCGGGGTGGGGCATTTCTATCACATTTTCTATGAAGGCTCTTTGACAAACTTCGAAATAGGGGAGGAAGGAGAAGAAGCTTCAAAGCTTTATCCAGAAGTGAAATACACCCGCATGGATGAATACTTGAAAATTTATGCATAAGAATGAAATATATGTCTCTGCAATCTATATCTAGAATCACAATTAGCAGAAGGACATAATCATCATGTAAACACACTAAGACATAAACTCGGGCTCGTGTGGCCAATCATGTGCAGCACTCTTTGCAAACTCTCAAGTGTGCACAGGGCCCCCCCTATTTATGGTGACCAGGATCACTTAGTCTTCCATTTCTCTCACTCTTGATGATATCCTTTATTTTTTTTTTTGAGAAGACTCTTGATGATATCCTTTAATGTATATGATAAACAAGAAATAATATTACTAAGTTTTCTAAATTTACCTTTATAATAAGTACAAGGCTAAATGTGCATTGGCGAAAGAAGTCGGAGAAAGCATGCCAAGGCTGGGCGTGCTGAATGCCTGAATGCTGTTTTTTTTTTTTTCCTTAAAAAGAGGGTAAAATTGGAAATTAAGGTACAAATTATTAATTGCTATATATGTGTATTAAGATTTTTACTAGGTACATTGAACAACACATTTTTTTTTTAAATTCTTTTTTTTTTTTTTTTGAAATAGGGCCGGTACGGCTGCCCTCAAGCCCGGCCTTGACCATTAATGAAACCTCAGAATACATGGGGGGGACATGATACCTAAACCTCATATCACAATAAACATAAAGAGAACAACCCGAAAAAATAACGAGAGTCTCTACAGAAAATATGTATTCTAATAAACACCAATTAGCGAAGAGTGCATCATTGACTACTCTATTCGCTTTACAAAGATAGCGACATACCGGAAAGATTTTGCTCACGCGGAGCCATAATTTACTATTACTATTAGTTTTCCCACCATGTTGCCACTGAAAAACAATCTTTTTCTTTTTTTGAGGAAAAAGAAAATTTTCCTTCTAATATGTTGCACTCTTCTAATGATTTTATTATTATTTATTTTTTTTGCTAACGTCTCTAGTTTTTATATAATTATTTTTCTTCTTTTGATAGAGTTGTTACACGATCCAATGACTGAGCTCCATCTACCCATGTTAAAAGTTTAGACTTTGGATCCTGCCTTGATTTCATTTCGCTTTAAGAAATGGTGGCTCTATGCAGACCTCCTTATTTACTCTTTTGACCTCTCTACAGTAATGGAAAACGAGTTGCATAAGTCTGAGAGTTTCAAATTGTTCATAACACGATATTCACTCAAACAACTTTCTAGCTACCTTGCAATCACTTTAGCACTCTTACCTTTCATAGAGGCAAGGAGGTCTTCTTTAGAAAGAGAAATTTTCTCTAGTTTCTTTCCAACAAGATTTTCCCAAATGTCCACCAATTGTCTTTGAGTGAGTAGGTTTTCGGGCGGAAGAAGATACAATGTTTTGTTCAAAGTTCGCAGATCATCTATTGTCTTGATTGTATAGCTTCTGATGTCATCTTCGTTCATGAAAGATACTATGTACGTGCACAACAACAAAAACTTCAGACGAATATTTGGTAGCGTACCCTTGTATAAAATCGAATTTTCATCAAAATATCTCAGATGTTAAATTGGACTTTAATTTTGTTAAAAACACTATCTTAAAAACTCTAAAGGATGGTTTACGGAATCTTAAAAAGAAGTTTGAAAGCAAATGAAAATATAATTATTTCCATTTGTGAACAACTTTTAAAGAACCTAAATAAAAAACCAAATGAGTTAAATAAATATAATTACTAAAGGGATGGATAACACTCGAGTATAGTTGGAGCATTTCACATGCGCCGAATGGGTTTATCTTGGGCCTATAAAGCCTTTGGGTTCCCCTTGACAAAGTCAATAAAAATAAATAAAAAATATTAAAAAAAACACTCAAGTATAAGGACAACAAGAATTTTATTTTCTTCATATAATAAGGACAGTAAGATTTTTTTTTGTTTACTTGTTTTTTGATAAATATAATATGCACAACATGAAACGTTACCTTTAGTGTTGCCCTCTCCGTAAATAAGGACTTTGTCCTTCGGAGGAACAAGTATTCCCATCTGAGAGAGGTTGCCCGCAAAATAACCAGCGAAGCCAGCATTGTTAAACTGAATGAGCAAACAATCCAAGATCAATTCACAAGTACATAAACACACTGAATATTAATCAACACAACATGAACCAAACAACATGGCTTTGAGGCCTACCTTCTTCATTGTTGAGAGTCATTGCACCAGCAACAAACCTTCACAGTAAACACGAATTGATCTTCTCCTTAGCTCTGGATTCAAGCACCTTTCTATGGGACAGGACTTTAGGCTTTGTTACAGAGAGAGCAGGGACAAACACACCTTATTTATATTGGCTAATGATCCTAAGAGTCCTCCCATAAAGACGTTTCTTAGAAACCAAGTCACCTCATTAAGAAACCTAATGCATCACCAACTCAACTTACATTGTAATCTAGCTAATGGATAAAATCCTGGATTGCTATACATATATAACACTATGCCAAAAAGGCCTTCAGATGACATAAGTTTTGTTTTATGTCGTCTGAGTTTTTCAAACAACACAATTTTTTTTATGTTGTCTGAATATGGACTAAAACCATACTCGTTCAATTTGAAAAAATGGTCAGCATTCAGACAACACATTTTGGTCGTTGTAGAAGATGATGATTTCCTATCTCAAATTTGGAGGGATATCCAAAATTTGATCAAGTATTTTTCCCTCTCAAATAGCCATGCTCTAGTTGACTAAAAAATGTTGTGACACTCAGACAACATTTAAATGTCGTTTGAGTGTGGAGCTTGTTTCAAAATTTTATAGCTTATTTTGACTCGTGCTTTTTGACATAAATCCCTCGCAAATAATTCATTTTCTGTCCTTCTCACTCGATCAACTTGCGAAACTGAAAACCTCAAAAACCAGCCTCTCTACTTCTCACTCCCAGCCTCTCTCAAATCTCGATTTTTACTCTCTCCTTCGTCTTCTTGCTCTCTCGATTCTTCTTCTTAGTCTCTCCCTCTCAGATTTCTTCTTCTCCTAAAAACCTCTCAGAGCCCAGCACCACCGCGATGACCTCGACCCAGATGGAGGACGCCGTACGACATCGCACTGCCATCAACGATTACCTGAAGAGGTTACTCCAGCATAAGGAGCTCCAAGTCCGCACAGGTCAGATTCGCACTCCAAACCCTCTTCTATCCAACTACAAAATGTTCCCAATTTGTTCAATTTTTAGTCTAGGTTTCGATTCTGATTTTCAATTCAGCCGATTTTGTGCCCTACCTATTAATTTTGGTTGATGTTGTTTCTGGGCAGTGGGTTTCTATGTGAATTGGGAAATTTTAGATGCTATGAGGAATTTGTTTAGGTCTGAATTGCATGTTTCGGGTTTTGCAGTGTGAGAAAACTTGGGAGGAGCTAAGAAGGATTTTGGGAAAATTGAAGATTACTTGAAGTCGCTTCAAAGTGTTTGTTAGATTATAGGGGAAGTTCTGAGACCTCTCAATTATGGACAATGTAAGTAAAGTTTGGACCTTTCTTTGTTTAGAACATAAACATAGTTCCTGGAAACTCTTGGTGATTATGATTTTGTAAGACCATGATTTAATCTCAATTGCGTAAGAATCTATCTCGGTTAGGAATTTCTGTTCCAAAGTGAAATTGATCAATTGGGTGCTCATTAATTTTTTATCTTGGTGGAATTCATGCCTCGGAATTGTTGGATTTATGTGAGAATGTAGTGAGTTGCATGATTATGGTCCTCCATTCTTCGCCGCCTAGTAAACTTCTCCATCTCAATCCCCAACGTTTTCATTCATTTTCGCTGCGAATTGAGTCTTAGAGTTGTTGTTGTTCGCTTTTGAAAGGATTGGAGATGCAATGGTAAGGGCTACGTGGCGTTCCAGAATTACATTCGGAGGCCGACGAATTGGGAGAAGGATAGTCTGCGGACTCTGAGCCTCTAGACCACTCCGGGAAACAGGTAGTCCTCCAATCAAAGTTCATAACTCAAGCTTTTGCTGGTTGATCCACGTTTTCGATTAGTCAGTGCTTTGAATTGTTAAATTCGTATGCTGACATCAGGCTGCTTGATGCATCAGTGGGTGATGGATTCAAACTCCGAGTCCACTCTCACTTTTGTGTGATGTCGAGAGCTGGACTCCTGGCAGGGTATGTGCAATGCAGCCTCGGTTTTGGTTTTCAAGTTTCTTTAATCTTCGTAAATCGCTTGAATGTGGAGATTCGATGTTTTTGATTTCCAAGATGAAATGAGAGAACTAGTAATGCAAGTTTGAACTTTACTTTGTTAACTATTTTGCTTGTTGCAGGATGTGCATAATGGCAGTCAACCTTCATCTCGTAGAAGTTTTGGCTCGAGTACTAGTGATAATGATCGCCTGCGTCAACGGGGTGAACAACCTACATACTCTTTTGTAGGAATGCATTGCATCTTTGATCAGTGCAGAGCCTCGGGTAATCTTTTGTATTAGGAAGATAAGTGAAGATGTATTTTATTTTTCCAAATGAAGAACCTCATTAGTTGCTGTCCACAGTTACTGTTTTGAAGTTTGGGCACATGAGCTCAGATATGCTTGCGTATGGAGCATCAGATGGAACCTTGACAATATGCACTGTCTCTGATCCTCCTTCAATTCTCAAGCATCTGAATGGTCACTCCAAAGATGTTACAGGTTGGATTGACTGGTATTGTTACCATTATTTTTTCTCTTGCTTTTGCATTGATATATCTGTTTCTAAGTTTCTTGCCTCCACTGATAAGTATATTGGTATGGGCAAAAATTTAGTTGTGATATTCAATGAGATATGGATAAGAAATTAGGCCTTAGCAGTTTGCTACAACTGAACACTCTAGAATGGCTACGATTTTTTTTTCTTTTTTTCTCATTTTTGGCTAAATTCATCAACTTGTGGCAGTAAATTAATAGGTCAACTGAAAACATTACAAGTGTTCACAGTGCTTCAAATGATTAAACATTAAGTCCATTATTCTGTAGTGGATGCATATTTCTTTGGTAAGATTTTGTTTCCTGCATCATCATCTCCACTTGGTTATGGGACCAACGCTATTTTCCCGGTAGATTCTAGATAATCCCTGAGTTTATCAATTGGGATTCTGAGTGTCATTGCAACCTATAATGATGAGAAATGATTCCTTATTCTAGTATAAATTTAGAAGTGTAATTATGTTAGAGGATGCATTAATTGAAGTCTTATTCTTTCCATTTTTCCTTGCATAGGTCTTTGTTCTAAACACCATGTCTTGTTTATTTTCAAACTTTGATTTCTCGTCAAACAATCAGTACATTGCATCCTCATCGTTGGATAAAACTGTGAGAGTATGGGAGATTTCAAAAGGCCTATGCATAAGAGTAATATATGGAGTTTCTCCACAACTGTGTATTCGTTTTCACCCTGTAAGTGTACACGGACATTAAGAATATCTAGCCCTTCCGAACGGCTTCAATCCTTTTCTATGATTAATAACTTATTATATATACATGCTTAAGTTTTTTGTGTTTCATTTCATTTATGCAATTTTTTTATTTAGCCTAAGTTATTAATGATTCCCCCCCCCCCCCCCCCCATTAGACTTGAATCCACCATGTTTTCAATCAAGTGCTGTTTTTAGTATTTACAATTAGCTAATAATGCCTTTTCCCATTGACTTTCATTGGATGATTATAATGGAGTTTGTTACCATTTTTTATGTATATTTTAATCATGATGTGCCATACTGCAATTTTAACGTCTATTTTTTGCTTTATCTTTCTAATGCAGGTAAATAACAACTTCCTTTCAGTTGGCAATGCAGACAAAGAAATTACGGTAAGGGTTGCATACCTATGCTTGTTGTTTCTTCAGAAAGGAGAACATGAGATTTTTGGTTTAAAACATGATGTCACGAATATCTACTGAGTCTTCCTGATTTTGCATGGCCTCATATTTTCTTAGATATTGCAGCTCATACTTTAATGTTTAATATTTTTTATGGACTTAGGTATAGCTGCTTTATGACCCTTTTTGTTTTTTTTAATGGACTAGAAAATTTGTTAATATTGGAGTTTCTGTATGTGTGTGCTGAAAGCCTGAAACACCTTTTCTACTTGTGCTTCAAACAAAGGAACTTTTACTATGAGGTAAAGTGGATGAGATGGATATAGTTATGTTATCTTATTTCCTGAGTAATGCTCTGGAGGGAAGCAGTTAGCTTCTTATTATGAAGCTAACAACCCCTTCAGGCCCACTACAGAGTGCTACCACATCCAAACTTTTTTATTTTGTTTCAAAGAACATACTTGTAATAATCAAGCAAATCTAAAATCAGTAAGCCATCTGGTTACTAAATATTTTTCAATGTTTTTTTTTTCCCCTTTTTTTTTCTGAAAGAACTGTAATTGTTTAATCACAGTTAGATGATTAAATGTTTTCACTTTTGCTCGACTGTTTGAAAGGATAACGTAAAACATGAATGGAATTGGCACGATCAAGAGTACCTGGAGATTGTTTTTGGAAACTACAAGTAATATAGTTATGAACTTATGAGAACTGCATAGATATTTTTTCAAGTACAAAATAGATATATATTCTGTTAGTCATCTGACCTTAACTGATCAAAATTCTTAACATTATGATGTTGTGGTGGTATTATATGTATTGTTATTAACTTATTATCCGGGATCTCAAACTAATATGGAACTAGATTTGTAATGCTTTAAACTACAGAGTTTATTGATGTTGATTGACTGAATACAATCTCATGTATTGGTATGCAATGCAATACAATCATAGTTGGCATTGCATTCAAAAGCCCTAACAAAAAAATGATATGGCTGTCTTGATTTTCTATTTTTCATTTTTCTTTATCCGAAGCATATGAAAACTCCATTTTTCATTTACCTATAGTGTTGGTCTTTCCTGGATATATGTAATTTAATAGATTAGATTTGATTGGTGGTATTTCTGCATTGATATACCATGTTTTCAATTTCAGTACTGGGAGGACCATTCATAAAACATCATTTGACAGTCAAGTTACCGCTATGGACCATGCTCACACTGGACATATCATTTTCTGTGGAGATGGGACGGTGTGTTATGGCCTATATTCATTGGCAATTTTTTTTTATATATATATTTTTTTATGAACTTGCATAACTTTTACTGATGTAGTCTATTGGATAATTTGTTGCAAGGGTTTATATATTCTGTCAGTATGAATTCTCACACAGGAGCATTATCCCGCTCTCATCGGGATCGAAGTAGCAGCAGGCAGAAATCTCCAGTCACAACTGTGGAGTCCCGAAGTTTTTCTCTGTTGGCTCGGGGCCCTGTGTTGCTGACATGTACTCAAGATGGAAGTTTGTCTTTCTTCAGGTTTGGTCGCAGAACTCGACGTTTTTTTACTTCCATTGTTTTTTTTTTTTTTTAAATACTGACAAGATGATTGGTTTGTCGTAGTGTTGCGCTGGAAATACAAGGTTATTTGGCTCTTCATTGCTCACTCAAATTAACTCCACGAATATACAATATCCGAGCTCTTCATGGGTTATGGAAGCTGCAGTAGTTATGGCACTTGTCCTTGCTAATGGGGGAGTAAGTAGTCTTAAACTAGCTATGCACTTCCAATTCAGGTCAAATTAAATATGAAGTGTAACTTATTCTGGAATGAAATGATATTCCAGGGTGAAGGTCCTAACTGGCAAGACTTTGTTGGGATTATTGTCCTATTAATAATCAATTCAACCATTAGTTTTGTAGAGGAGAATAATGCGGGAAATGCTGCATCAGCTCTTATGGAACGTTTATCTCCAAAGACAAGGGTATGTCTCTTTCATTGATGCCTTCCGCTCACAGAGTTTGGCTATGACAGTTTTATGAGGTCTGCTGGTCATGTTTTTCTATAAATTAAGGTAGATCTTTTATTTGTAGCTTGTATCTTTTCTGCAGATGAGTTAAATGCCTCACTAAGCTGCACATGAGTTAAATGCAGACGAGTAGACCACCTACCAGATTTGCAGCAAAGGTTTTTGTTCTTTTTTCTGCAATATCTTGTTCCTCATTGAGAATGAAGACTAGTTGCTCTTGTAATATGCAGCATAAGTCTATATGGGGGTCAAGAAAGATTTGTGTCTCTGCAATGGGTCAGCAGGTTTGTGTCTCTGCAAGCTCACTGGCCATTCCGTTTTCTATGACCACTTCTATGATTTGGGTGATTCCGTTCATGATTAGATTGTGAAACTAGTACAGCAGTACATCAGTATAGCTAGCTAGTTCCTTTATTAACTTGTGTTTAGTAGAAATTTTTCTTTCATTAAGCATTTAGACTTGTCTTCAGATCCAAATTAGTATATATGAGTTATTTTGAACTGAAGTTCATGATTAAGTTTGTGTACATGAGATACTAGTGGATTAATGGAAATTGCAATGAATGATTTTGAATGTGGATTTTATGGTTTCATACTTTCATTAATGGGCAATTTTAATTTCCAGAATGCATGCATACTAATTGTACAGGGGACTACTAAAATGTGTCATCACAAACTGCAAGCTACAACAAAAGCACACCAAAATGTGTGGTTGCAGCTGCACAGTGTATAACAACAACAAATAAGTGTGATTGGACGTGATTACAGACAATATAAACACGTACTATTAGTGGTCCTTGTTATATTTAGACCACAAAAATTTGTCGTCTAAATAATCTCAAACGACAGTAAATTGTCGTCGTAATGAGATTGACATAACAGAAATCTATTGTCTAAACCATTTCCCAACATCACATATGTATAATTGAAAAATCTTTCACACAACACTTAAATGTCATACAAATCAACCATAGAACGACACTTAATTGTCCTCTGATACACTTTACGACCACATATAATTGTCGTGTAAAGTAAATTAGCACAACCTTTAAGTGTTGTTGTATGAGAGAAGACACTACATATGAGTCTTCATATTTCTTATTTAAGGGCATTCAGACCACACAAATAAGTCTTGCAATATGCTTCACAGAATAGTATTTCAAAAAATACTGTCATTGTTTTGTTTATCAGACAATACAAAACCGTTGTTTGAATGCTTTTAAAGAAACAGCTCACAATGTTCCCAAAATGCAAAACTCATCAGACGACACATTTTTTATGTCGTCTGAATTTTCAGACGACAGAACTCTTCTGTCGTTCGATACGCCCAAGAGACGACATCGTACTAGACGACACATTTTTGTTCGTTCAGACGACAGAACAGTTGTGTCGTCTGAAGGCCTTTTTGACATAGTGTAAGTATTATGTTTATTAATAAGAGAGTATATGGGAGTCAATTACCTTAACATTTCCAGCTTGTTTAATGGCTTCAACAAGCTTGAGCTGCAACAAAAGGTTGTGACTCTGGAAATGCACCCCCGACATGATGCAAATGACAACGTCAACTTGTTTGACGGCATCAACAAGGCTTTGGACAACAGAAAATGTACCCTCCACGACTCCACGAGATGAGCCCCCTGCTTCTTAAACCACAAAAGCATTTGTAGTTTCTCAATATCGAGGCCAATCTCTATTGCCGACCTTTGAATGACATAAGTCGGGTAGCCTTGTGCTAGGCTTGCATTAAAAATCCTTCTCCCAATATACCCAGTACCACCTACTGCAAGAACCTTAAGGTTGCTCTTTGCATTTGGCATGTCTTTGCCTAGCTCTCTGGTTATGTCTTCCGTTATAACAAAGACACGATACCTATATATAGAGAGAGACAATGTAGTAGGTAATCGATGTCTATCAATTTTCCTTTTCAGACACAATTTGTCGCAAGCAAGCTAAATTTTGGTTTTGCATTTTGTAGGAAAGGTCACTCTTATTAAATGGTTGGTGCCCTAGACGTAACAGAAAGAAAGAGTTTGAAATGGGTGAGCAAGCAATAATTTAAGTTTGGATTTTATTTTGGACATGCATTATTCCTTGCAGGGTGGGTTGTTTTCAGGAAACAAGGAAAACGTTAAAAAGTCATTTTTAATATTTATTCATAGTTCCTGAATTGTTTCCTAAAATTTGTTTTCCTTGTTTTTCAAATTTAATGCACCGAACGCAAATTACATAAGTTTTTGAATTTGTAAAATAAAAAACAATATCGCAAAATGATACCGAATGGGCCCTAAAACAGCAGATAAAGTAGATGAGATCATGAGAAGAGAGGATAAGTCTCAATGGAAATTGTGGGAGAGAAAGAGAGAAAGATCGAAAGAGAAGAGAAGAGTTTGTGGATCTATGTGCTTAAAAGTAAAAAAATAAAAATAAATCACTTTCTCTAATTGCAGGGTGGGTTGTTTTCAGGAAACAAGGAAAACGTCAAAAAGTTATTTTCCATATTTATTCATAATTCTTGAATTGTTTCCTAAAATTTGTTTTTCCTGTTTTTCAAATTTAATGCACCGAACGCAAATTACATAAGTAATTTTGAATTTGTAAAATAAAAAACAGTATCGCAAAATGATACTGAACGGGTCCTTAATCATTGTACGTATTAACGTTGACTGTGCTTCTTTAGCACATATATCTGTGATTCAGCGAGTCAGTTCATTTGCAGTCTAGAACATATAAACCAGAGATGCAAGCCTAAAAAGTCTTTTGCCTCTTATTCATGCATGTGGCTTCATATTCACGAGACATTCTTGATATCGATTTGTATATACATATTTCCAGTTTACTGACTTTCATGCTCTAACTTTGTGCTTATTTGTTGATACATAACATATATTGCACGTTGGAGGTCGAATGGTCGATTACTTCTGGTGCTAAAATAATTACACAATCAGAAGCAGAACAGATACTATTCCATTAATTAGAGCTAGCTTGATAAGATCGATCACCTGGAATTCTTGTTAATACTTTAGGTTGTAAATTATAGGGCTTTCAGATGTTCAATTAATCGTGAAAATGCAAATACATGGTTAACTTCGTGTACAAACTATTAGAGCAAGTTCACCCGTTGGGTCACTGGGTCACCTACTATTCACTGCTTTTTAGTGTATATTTTCATTCTCTGGGTCACGAAATACACTGTGCTCGTGACCCAGGGCACGAAATACACTATGCAGGTCACCATGGTGACCCAGAACACTGTACCGGGTGACCCAGAACACTGTACCGGGTGACCCAGGGCACGAAATTAACACTAAAAAGTAGTGAATAGTGGGTGACCTGGTGACCTAACGAGTGAACTTGCCCTTACAGCTCTCCTGGATGACATTGCTGCAGTTGAGAAGACTACAACTATGCTCATCTACTTTTGATTCTAGTTAGTTTTCTTTTTGCTTGGGCCTCCCTGTGACCCTAAAGGAAACAAAAAAAAAACAAGAACGTTACAATCAATGAAACTCTAGAACTATCAGACAATAATTTAATTGAAATGAGTGGTTTACAATGTGCTATTGAAATTTGTGGTCAGAACATTGCTCATGAGTTGTCTACTGTTGCTTGAAGCAAGTCCAGATTGTAAACCAAACTGACTCGCTGAATTGTCCGGTTTGAAGTAAAAGTTCAGAAGTACAACGTCAAATTGATGTACTAATCGGGGTGTATTGTATTTGGATTTGTGTAGACTTTTTTTAAATGACAGACTTTTCGAAAAATCCATAGACTCTTTAAAAAGTTGATAGACTGTTATGGATTTCTTAAAACCATTGATTTTAGCAACAGACTTTTATTGATTTATGAAAATCTATATACTTTATTGGGAAAATAGTCCGTACGGTACCCCGCATTTGGCTCCTTATAACTTTTGGTACCTGACAAAAAAAAAATATCAATACGGTACCTGAAGTTCTCTGCCCGACCGAGGATTGATACATATCGCCGTTAGTTCCGTTACGGAAGTTGTCAAGTGACAATTTTTGAAGGGTATTTTTGTCATTTCATGCCTCTTATATATATATATATATATATGAGGCATGAAATGACAAAAATACCCTTCAAAAATTGTCACTTGACAACTTCCGTATATATATATATCTCTCTCTCTCTCCTCCTCCTCCTCCTCTCGCCTTCTTCTTCTTATGCACATGCATTTGGTCAAACACATGCCAAAAATCGCAACAGCAAGGTGTGTGATTGCATTGGGATTGGGATTTCAGACCCAAATCTGGAGCTTGAGGGGAAGCAGATCCGTTACAGATCGCCTTCGTCCGCCGAACCCCTCGAGTCTTAGACCAATTCTCCGCCCTCCGATCTCAGGGAGCTCCGACTCCCTTTCCGACAAGCTCTACAAGTACCGCAGCCTCCTCCTTTCAGTTAAATACAATTTTTTTTCTTTTCTCAAAGGGATAACAGCTATCAGCTGCCTCTTTGCTTCACCGACCTTACAACCTTATCTCCATCACATCGTTCTTCTTCCAGGCGCCCAAAACCTCCTGAAACAGCGCCTATTTTTGTAAAACAATGAAATTTTGATTTGGGAAGAGATCTGCATTTTTGGTTTTGATTTTCATGTTGGGTTTACATGCATCTTGATTTGAAATTTGTTCAGATTTGGTTTTTCTACATCTTGGTTGAATCTAGAGAACTCATGTCAACCAAATTGGTACACCCAAATACGTAAAAGCGATGGATAACAGAGGATGCATATGGGGCAATTGTGAATTGAAGAATAGACTGAGAAGTTGCATATTTTGGCACTAATGGTTCTGCCAATTAATTTAGATTTTCTGGGTTTGCCGTGAGCATGATCTTGGCTCCATTAGCGATCTCAGACTCCCTCCATTAGAGACCTTTGGAGATGAGCTTTTGGCCGCGAGGGAGGACATTGGTGAAAGGTTGAAGAAGGACCTTCAGATTCTACCCATACCCAACACCCCTCTTGTTTTTCAGTCTCTCTCATCTTCTTCTGGCCACGTTGATTGGTGGAGGATCCATAACCAAGAGCTGAGCAGAAGAGGAGCTCTGAGAAGAAGGGAAGATTCTAAAAGAAGTTAAAAGACAGGTGTTTAGCTATAGGGAAGCCACGTCAAGCATGGTTAGGAATGGCTGACCACAAGTATTGTCCAGTTGGGACATGACTGGAATTAGTGAGGATTAAGACATAAAATGACAAAAATACCCTTCAAAAATTGTCACTTGACAACTTCCGTAATGGAGCTAACGGCCATATGTACCAATTCTCGGTCGGGCAGAGAACTTCAGGTACCGTATTAATATTAATATTTTTTTTTGTCAGGTACCAAAAGTTATAAGGAGCCAAAGGCGGGGTACCGTACGGACCATTTTCCCTATTATGAATGACTTCTACAGATTTCCTAGCATGTACAAAATATAAAAACAAAAAAATAAAATAAATGCAGCCCAAACACAAAACAAGATAATAACTCGTTGTCTCTTCCATGCTCAAGTATCTTCTAATAGAAATTGACTCAAATGAATGATCGTTAGTCTGTCTAGCAAGTTTGTTCTCATTCCTAATCTCCTAACAACATAAATATGCAATATAGATAACTTGATGTTTATGGTTAATTATTCTCATCAATTTTGTTTTCGCCAATTAACATATATTGTAGCAAATATTGGTCAATGTCTTGATCTAAAATCAATCAATTGAAATTCAATTGTTCAACCTTTCTTTGAACCATAATATAAATTCAAATTAATGAGAATAATTAATTAATAAGATAAAATTTAGTATGCCATAGCAACACTATTCAAGGTCTTAGGGGTAGACCACAATATTTGGGTTTTAGGGTTTCATAAATCATTTTTATTGCTATTAGGGTTCGAAGTATCACAATTGAAAAAAAAACAAAAAAAAAAAACAAAAATAACATTCAAGAACTACAATGAACATGTTGGGTATCAAAAAACGTTGATATCATAAAAGATTAGACAAAAAACAAAAAATTAAGAAAGAGAGATGATGAAGGACCAACTTCTTTGTGTGTAGAGAGAATAACTTTGATAGACCTCTTTTTTTTTTTTTTTCTTAAAGAGGAAACTTTGATAGACTTTTTCAAATCTTTGGTCTGGAGGCTGGAAAATTATTGGAGTTTGGTATGTATAGTTAACACTACAAAGTCCATGATTATCCATGATTTTCTAATTCCCTAAGTATGAATGATATTTTGAATACCTCTGTACTTTTTTTCATTTTTAAAAGTTTTAATTGAATACCTCTAGATTTTGGTGGAATTCATGAAGTCTTTAAAAATCCTAATTGAATACCTCAAGACTTTCATGGACTGTTAAAAGTCTATATTGAATACACCCAGACTTTTAAATTTCATAGATTTCTTTAAAAGTTCCACTAATTCCATATACAATACACCCCCCTAAATAAAACCAGCCCTCACTACTATTAAAACTAGCAATCCACATCAATTTTAAAAAGAGAAAATTTTATAAACGGTACCCAAAATAAAAGTCATTCATCACTTTGGTACATTACTTTCAAAAACTATCATATTAGTACCCAAACATTAAAATTTGAATCACTTTTAGTACCTGCCGGCTATGACGACGTCAACTCCATTGCCACGTAAGCTATTTCATGGATAATTTCGTCTTTTCATTTTCTCATTTTTTCTTTTTCCAAGTTTTTTGCTTTTTCCTCTTCTTCCCCTCTTGCCGATGTAAAACTTGTCCAAAAAAAAAAAAAAGGCAATGAGTGATGAAGTTCCATAAGCGAGCTTGTGGTCGGGGAGCGTGCAGGGGAGGCACTTGGTCCGGCTTGGCGTATTTTTCTTTGACTTTATTAAATTAAGATCTTAGTCCTTTACCGGACTTTGAAGTCTCTTATTTATTTACTTTATTTGTTTTCTACTCGCTTATTTACAAAATCTCGGGAGACCCGTAACCCTGGGGCGCGTCTCTCATACTTGTATTTACTTAGTGATTTGTTATTTTCCAAATTGGGCTCCTATTGTAAGCCCAAATCCGTTAGCCCATTTCAAATTCCGCCTTTAAAAATATGTTGTTCGGTTGCTAGAATGATTTGTCCAAGAAAGTGTTTTGTAAACCAACAATCTAAACCCAAAAGGCCTTGCGATTTCGGGTTGATGAGTTATCGGGATGTTAATTCATGACATGTCGGTTTCTCATTGGCTCGGGGTCGCGGCGCTGTGGGACCCCGCTCTCGGGTCACCACAGTAAAGGCGTTCCATAAGATACCATGTACAGTTTTTGGTGTTCAATCCTTTTGATTCTTTTCTTCCCTTTGGATATATGGCTTGCATAATGCACAAATACTTTTCGGATCGCAAAACACACACACACACACACACACTCTCTCTCTCTCTCTCTCTCTCCACCCTCCATGCCACCAAAAACCCAGAAAGCAGAAGTGCAGAACAACAAATTCAAACCAAAGAAACAAAAATTGATGGGGTTACAATTTTGGATTGAATTGAATTGCATTGATGAACATAGAGAATTTGGATTTTTTGGGTTAAAATTGATGGAATTACGGAGAAGAGAATTGGGTATTAGGTGGTGGCGGGCCGGCGGAGGTGTTGATGAGGAGACTAGTGGTGGTGGTGCGTCGCCAAAGAATGACGTAGCAAGTGTCGGCGTCCTCGGCGTTGGTGACCGGATCGTCTTGAGCCGCCATGGTGGTGGTTGAAGATTGAGAAGAAGATTTTTGGGATGGGTTCGATTTTAATTTGGAGAGGTGGGATGGTCTAGATAAATCTAGAGATGGATGAGGAGGTGAGGGTGGGTTTCTTTCGATTGCATAGGTGATCGAGAGGGGACTCCAGGTGTTCTTGAAGTTTGGTAGTGGGAGTTGAGAAAAATGTTAGTAATTGAGTTGAAGAAAAAAAAATTGAGTAAAAATATGGATTGACGAAAATATCCTTTGAGAAATAGAGGTTTGACGCCGTCAAAGATGTTAGGTACTAAAAGTGGTTCAAATTTTAATGTTAGGGTACCAATATGATAGTTTTTGAAATTAATGTACCAAAGTGATGAATGACTTTTATTTGAGGTACCGTTTGTAAAATTTTATCTTTTAAAAATACTGACTTTTGCACTGATAAAACAGAGAACGTCTTCGGTGCTCGGAGCTTTTCACGCTTCAGCAAACGGGTCAACACATGTGAGGTGCACGTGCCATTTTATTAAGGGAAATGAAGATGTTCTCGTTATCTGTATATCACTATATTGGGTGAATTTGGATTTATCCAGCGAGGAGAGAGACCGAGGTAGAGGTAGAAAGTAGAAACAGATCGAGGGGGTAACTATCCATCAATGGCAAACCAGAAGGATGAACTATTAACAATTCGATATTTATGTTAAGCCAAAGGAGGATTTGCAGGGTAATTAGTCGTCTGAATCTTGTCCTTCTTCTCCGCCGAAATCATCACCAACATAACCTGGGTTAGTGTTGATTTCTGAAAAATATTCCTCTAGACCAAGATGCTTCAAAACCATCTCAATGAAAAATAGATTCGCATCACTCACAATCCTCAAATCACGTCAACAACACCCCCAAACTGAATTAGATTGCTTCCTAAAAGAAAAAGTTTATGATGGAATAAAACAATATGCAGGGGATGGATCACATACCCTAAAGCATGGGCTGCTCTAACGGCTAGCACAATTCTGGGATGAATTGGAGTCTTTGAGCATCTCCGCCCAAACTCATATGTTGATGAACATAACCTACGAAGAGGACTGGCAGTTAACTTTGGAGAAACAAATTCTTTGCGGCTTGCCTCCAAACTCACAGAAGCTAGGACATCTAAAATATGATTCCTTTTCTTTCCAATGCTATGGTAGGCTGATTGAGAAGTTAAAACCCCACTTCCACGCAATGGAACTTTAGAACTACTACAGGTGGAGCTCCGATCGGGTGAACAATTAAGATTGTGAAGTCTTCTGGAGGAGGTCGAAGTCTTGAAGAAGAATCAGCAAAATTCCTCATAAGAAACCAATTTCAGCTTCATTTAAATCAAAACTGAAGACCAGATTAACGTATCCACTGCTGTGGTGCGGTGGCTAAGGCAGAAAGAAATGATTGTGGCAGCACGGGATCGAGCCACCGCATTCCCATTTGCCTTTTTCATTGTTGTTTGTTTTTTTTTTTTTTTGGTCTTTTTACTTTCTGTTTTTTAACTTTTTTCGTTCCAACTTAATTAGTTAGTTCAAATTTGTTGGTTATTGTAAAAGGAAATGGAAAGAAAAAATTATTAGACGTTCATTTGATTAAATTTTATTTATAAATTTAACATCTAAGTGTTTAGAAATGCTAATCTCGCGAAAATCAAGTCTCTCAAGGTCTTGTCTATAGGTAATGCTTGTATTCCATATGAGAAATGGTCATAGAAATTGACTGAGTTTGGGCTCAGGTTTGTGCGGCTGGAGGCGCTGGGTCCTTCGGTGGCGTCGGGCTGGGACAACCTTAACTAGGGCTATGGTGATGCGAGTGTGCCGCGCATTGTGGAGGCGGTAGGTGGGCCGGCGATGACTGGGCCGGTGGTTGGGACTGGTCTGCTGGAGATCTGTGCGGCGAAAGGTTGCGGGCAAGAAGAAGGTCAGGAAAAATCGGCTGAAAACCCTAGTTTTGAATTAAGGTTGGCCGGTGGTTTGACTGGGCTGGCTTCTGGCCGTAGTTGGCTGGGCTTAGGGTTGCTTTTCATGGGCCAAAAGTGATTGGGCTAGTTTGGCTCAAATTTGAAAAGGGGGGCTCTATATTGCAGACCCTCAAGAAGAGCCCGAGGAGCAACTTGTTGCCGAGATTGTTGGCTACCGAGGAGGCTGAATATGGTGCTGGTTCCAACCCTAAGGGGAAGGGACTAGCACTCTCTTAAGTTCTCCAAGCTTTTAGACATTCTGGACTCAAGCCTTTGAAGTAGGGGTAATTTCTATAAGCTTTTCTAAGATGTTTCTAGTTGATATTTGTACCACAATTGCATGATTGACAGATTAGACTAGATGAATATATTTTCCTTAGAGAGCGAGATTATTCTTGCGTAGTTTAGGGTTGTTGTTCAGCCAGCGTCCCTCTATATTTTAATGAGTCTAGTTGTGACTTGGATAGGTTATCCGGTTTATCCCGGGATTCCATCTGTAAGTTCTGTTAGACTCTTACCTGTTTTCATGGCTTGATTACTAATGAAATCAATTCCAATTCAAAAAAAAAAAAAGTGAAAAGAAAATGTGGAAAATGTTCAAGTAAAACCTAATTTGTGTTTAGCCCAAACTCTAGGTTACTTGACCAAGTGGTAATAGGGTTAAATTAGAAGGATCTAGATTCCTATTCAATGTAAGATTACTTTCCTTGTATGATTGAGATTCTATGCATTGTAATCCTCTATATAAAGAGACCCCTATTATCAATGAGAAGACACAGCGAATTTCTCTCAATTTCAGTTTCTCTGCAACACGTTATCAGCACGAAGCCCTAACTCTGAAACAAATAGCCAAACCCTGATTCAAGAAGCTAAAAACCTTGGATCTGAATACAAAACGTTGAAGCCTTTTCTGCCTCCACCTCACACCTTGAAGAAATCGATCCCCGGAGTCTAGAACCTGCGGCGCCACCCCAAGAACCGGCCGAAAATCTACCGAACTGGCCATCGGAAGCTCCATACAACCCGCATCACATATGCCACCGGTTCACCATCTTCCGGACATCCAATTCCCACCAAATTTTGATAGCTGAAGCCACTTGATCTGAAGTTTCAAGACTCGAAAGAAAAACACTGAAAACCAGTCTAAAACTCACTGAACCGGCCGACTGAATCATCCGGCAGAAAACCGGCAGAAGAAGAAAAGAAGAAAAGAAGAAGAAAGAGAGAAGAAAAGAAGGCCCAGCCCAGAAGAAGAAAGAAGGCCCAGAAGCCCACTGACCCAAGCCCAGAAACCGCTGACGTCAGCCTTAGGACCCTCTGCCACGTCAGCATCCGCCACGTCAGCACTGGACCACTGCCACGTCAGCTCCGTCAGGCCCTGGTCAACGCCGGTCAACGACCGCCGGCCACTTTTCCGGTGACTTTTCGTGCACTTTTCCGGTCATTTTTCGGGCACTTTTTCAGGCCAAATTTCCCGGCGACCTATTTCAATGTATTTTTTACTAAACGTTTCCGTTTTTTAGAGTTTTTTAATTCAATTTCTCTTCTTTTTCGGGGACTTGCAACCTCCCTTCTTCTACCCCCCCTTTCTTCATTATAGGGGAGACCAAATTAAGCCGAACCGTGGGGGTTCGGGCTCACTCCAAGCTTAGAGCTTGTTGAGATCTCCAAACTTAGAGTTTGTAGAGAATTTATGATCGACCACTTACGTCATTGTTTCGATCTAATCCAATATCTCTTGGAATCAAATTTCTTGGAAGCGACTACGCTCGGAAATTCCTAATTTCTTGGAAGCGATTACGCTCAGAAATTTCATATGTTTTCATGGTAGCCTATTTCGCTCCGAAACTAACCCTAATTTCTTGTTCTCTTTCAGGATGAGTAACCTGAACAAATTGGACTTTGCTCCATTGGGAACAACTGGCTCTGGATATTACAGGTGGGTTCGTGATATCCGCCAGCATCTCAAGGCTGATGGAATCTTGGATATGATTCTCGAGCCTAGCCAGGACGTGCTAACTGTTGAGCAAGCTCAAGCTTTGGAAGAAAATAGAGCAGCCTTAGAGGCAAATAAGGCGAAAGCCATCATCCTAATGACTCGTCATATGGATGATTCGCTCCAGTACGAGTGTATGAATGAAGAAGACCCCAGAAGGCTGTGGGTCTCACTCGAAGAAAGATTTGGCAACGTCCGTGACTCCTTGCTTCCTGACCTAGAAGTGAGATGGCATAGCCTCCGCTTCTGTGATTTCAAGTCAGTTCTTGACTATAACTCGGAAGCACTTCGCATTAAATCCTTAATGGAATTCTGTGGTAAAGGGATCACAGATGCGATGTTGATTGAGAAGACTCTCTCTACCTTCCCCGTCTCTGCATTGATGATTGTTAAGAACTATCGAATCGATGTTAATGCAAAGCTTGAGCACACATTTGAAGAGCTCGTGAAGAACTTGTCACCGCCTACAAAGCATATTGTGAAGCAAGAGAAGCTCACTATGTGGAACAAGAAGATCAAGAAGATGATCTAGAGTGAAGGGTTGAAGACTACAAATCTGCCTGGGATCAATAGATCGCCAATTCTGTTTTAAGTCTTTATTTTTCCAAGAGATGTAATAGGCAATTGCCATATACTTTGTAGTAAATGTCAATGGTTTAGTCTTTCTTCAAAGTAGGCTCGCCCAAAGTAAGTGTGATGTCTATGAAGGTTATGAGATTAGTGGTACTTAAGCGAGCCTTGCTCCACCGACATCTCTCTACTCACCTGGTCACATTTATTTTGGAATTACCGAAAGAAGTTAGACGACTACCATTGTTTTGCATTAGCTAGCATTTGGATTAGATTCCCCTAATGGTTAGGAGACAATGATGTAGTCTGTTGGCTTATGAATAAAATTTCGAGTTCTTTCCATTATGACTCCATTTTGATTATGAGCATATGACTTTGTGACTACGATGGCTGGGCCATCAGTATTAATTCAAGGACATGGAATAGCCCAAGTTCCACTTGCCAGATGGCACCTTGATTACAGCTGTCACAGAAACTCTCTACGCTCTTAGGGCAAATCGTACCCTATGAATAGCCAACGAATTCCATGCGAAAATGCATGTAGAGAACGGAAATGAGTTCCTTTGCAATACCTTTAATGATTGCTAACAAAGGCGCATCTTAGAGAAGTTTATGTGTCTCTCTAGTGGACTCTATGTCACTATTCGAGCTATTAATCCAATAAAAGTTATGAGAGAAGATCTCTTGGATTTAGACACATATTGGCTTTGTCACGACAGGATAGATCATCCTAGTCGTGATATGATGATCCGTCTACAAAAGACTTCACACGGACATCTTTTCTCTCGAGCGAAATGAAGCATGAATCAAAAGTTGATTCCTAGACTAAGTGTGACCAACGCTGCTGCCTAGGGCACCGCCTCCGTCCACCATCAGCCTAGGGCTGGCGTAGTCCCTATCCATGACGCCATGGATGGCGTCCATCATGGTGATGGCGCCCCAGGTGATGCTGCAATCACCAACTTGCTTCAGAATAGCGTTTCAGACGCTCAGGCCTAACCAAAATTCTCATTGGTTGCTTCTTAAGCCTCTCGCTCGTTTTACAAAGCCCGTTCCTTAGGGAAACTAGGACTGAGACCGTCCTATGCAAAAGATATGAAAATACTCATTATGTTCTTACATAGAATCCGTAGGGATTCTCTGGACTGATTCAACCAACTTGCGGACGTTTAAATATCTCATGATGTTGGTTGACACGCAAACACGCTGGTCACGTGTTGTGCCATTGTCCACTTGTAATGCTGCTTATGAAACACTCCTAGCACACATCAAATGACAACGGGCTCACTCCCCGAATCATCCTATTCAGTCAATTGGATTTGATTATGCTAGTGAGTTTACATCGAAGACTTTCGATGGTTATTGCATTTGGGACTGATGTTGGATATCATATTCCCATGAGCACACCCAAATGGTCTCGCGGAAACGACTACGATGGTAGTCCGGACATTGGTAATGCGCACCAACCTTCCGCTTAGGATGATGCAATATCGCATGCAGCTATGCTAATTTGTCTACGACCCACCGCCACTCAATCTACCTCTGCGTTACAGCTAGTAACTGGGTACAAGTATCGTACTTACGCATCTTTGAGTGTGCCATTTATATGCCAATTGCGCCGCCACAGCGCTCTATGATGGGTCCTCACAGACGAATGGGCAACTACATTGGATTTGAGACTCCAACAATCGTCCGCCACTTCATGCCCTTGCTAGGCGATCTCCTTACCGCTAGATTTGCGGATGTCACTTTGATGAGACAGTCTTCCCATCGTTATTGGGAGATAAGAACACAGATGTTCAGCAGGAACGACAGGAATTGTCGTGGTCTGTCCCCATTATGTCTCATCTCGATCCCTACTAAAGTGACGAGATCACACAAATATGCTGCAAACATGCCTGCAAGGAAGGACGTCCCTACCAAAGGATATAGCGCCACCCTACACGGAGGTAGGCATGGCCCCAACGCCAAAGAGAGTGGCACTTTGGCGTTATAGGCCATGGCCCCAGCTAGGATGCATGGGAGGCCCGTGGGTTTCGAAGGATACTTTGGCACATTGCAATCCTTTGATCATCGACACTCAAAATCCGTCTCATGAGTATCTTCCGGGTTATAGTTATCGTTGGGGGACGCCTCAACGTCAGAACCTATTCCTGAGAATATAGAGCTCTATGAAACTTACACTAGTGTACATGAGACGTGGGATAGAAACTCCATCATAATTGATGATGTAGTTGCGCATTTCGTTGCGCATGAGTTTGTTGAGTCAGATGATATCGAACCACGCTCCGTTGATGAATGAATGCCAACGTAGAGAAATTTGGCCTAAATGGAAAGATGCGATCCAGGTTAAGTTGGATTCTCTAACGAAGAGGAAGGTTTTTGAGCTAGTGATGCCAACACCTCCTGACATAAAACCTATTGACTAATGAGTCTTCGTTAGAAAGCGTAGTGAAAAAAAGAGATGGTAATCTCGCCTTATGGCTCAAGGCTTCTCATAAAACGCCCTGGAATCGACTACGATGAGACATATTCTCTCGTAATAGATGTCATTGCACTCCACTACCCTGTCAGTTTGGTAGTTTCCGAATAACTGAACATGCAGCTTACAAATGTGGTCACTACGTATCTGTATAGGGATCTAGATACAGAATATACATGATGGTTCATGGTGAACTTCATTTACCCAAGTCAAGTAGCTCTAAGACCACGGAGCACGTTTACAAAGAGGTTGAAACGCTCACTAAAGTGACTACTTGATTGGGAAGGGATATGCCCACGCGTTTCCATAACAAGTTTCGGATTCTATCGCGGTTCATGTTGGACATGATCTTCATTAGAAGCCCTTAAAAAGTTAAGGGAAACCGCTGAACACTTGAAATCCGATTTTGAGATGAAGGATTATGAGAGAACACGATTATGTCTCGGTTTGGAACTTGAGCATCGTGTTGATAGATGCTTAGGCATTTTGACAAGGTCAAACCTTCAAGCACCCCCATGATCATCCGTAGTCTTGATCCTGAAAAGGATCCTCTTCGTTCAAAGGATGATGACGAAGATGCGCTAGGGGCAGAAATGCCCTAGTTAAGTACAATAGGCGCATTATTGTACCTAGCTCAATGAACAAGACCGGACATCTCATTTACCATGAACTTGTTAGCTAAGATATAGCTCTGCGCCAACGCGACGCCATTAGATTGGTGTAAAAGATATCCTTCAGTACTTGAGATGTACGATTGATATGGGCTTGTTCTATCCCTACAGAGAGACGATGGATTCAAACTCATCACACACCAGGAACGCCGCCAACACTGGCCTGCGTCCATTATCCCCATCCCAAAACGACATGTGTTTTGGAAGGTTTTGCTGATATTGGGTATCTCTCTGACCCATACAAAGGTCATTCCCAAACTGGTTAATCGTTCATCATGGGTAAAAACAGTGATATCTTGGAGGCCTACAGAAATAGACCCTAGTCGCTATATCTTCGAACAATGCAGAGATCATTGCTCTTCACGAAGTGGTTCGTGAATGTATATGGATTGGATCCATAATTACGCATGTTCGAAAAGTTGTAGTTTGAAGTCTACCACAAATGAGCCTACACAAATGAAGCAAGGCTACATCAAAAGCGACAACACCAAGGATAATCAGTAACAACAGACTCTCCTCAAGATCAAAATGAATTAGGTTTGATATGAGGACAGTGTTTGGACCCAAAATGAGCATTTTGGCCTGACAAGGCGTGTCTTGGAGAAATTGAGCCAAAGTCAGTGGCTCAAGCTATATATTGTCGACAAGTTCGAAATATATTATTTAGAGGCTAAATAAAGCCTACTATGGAAGATTATGCGAGCTGCAAGAAAAGGAAATGATGGAAGCATGGAAATGAAAAGTCAACTTTAGCACATTTTCCTACTTCGGCTAGGAGAAACCGAGCTAAACAAGGAAGGAGGGGTGGCAGACTGACTAAATGAACTCGAAATGAGCTGAAAATCTGTACATCCATTCTAGACAGCCCAAGGATCATTTCTTATGAAGAGTACCAGAGCTAGTTTTGAGTGGAAGGCCTTAAAACAATCAGTCCAATTTTCTGCAGAAGCAAAACTGGAAAACTGGACCTGTAAGAGGTCCAGCAGCGTTTCCGGCCCAACCACATGGAAGAAAGCTCTGAAAATTTGCCACAATGTTATACACTCATTGTGGATCATTTGATGTGAAGAGGTCGAAGGCCCATTTTGAGTTCTTGGTGGAGATATAGCTGCAGCAAAATTGGAGCAGTAAGTGCTTAAACCTAACATTCCATTAGTGTTTAAGTGCTTAAACCTAACATTCCATTAGTGTTTTAAGTGCTTAAACCTAACATTCCATTAATGTTTAAGTGCTAAAACCTAACCCATTATGAGTTGTTTAAGGCCAAATAGTGTTGCTTGGTAGCCTATATATAGAGGCTACAACAAGTAACAAAAGAACAACAACACAATTCAAAACATCTCTAAGATGATCTAAGTTCTCTCTAGAGCAACCTCTCTAAGAGCAACTCCTCTCATTCTCTTTCTCTTATCGGTGATCACACTTCTAGTCCTAGTATTCTCAGAAGCCGACTTTCAGTGTCACCAAACCCTCTGTCAACGTACTTCAGTCCTAGTCTCCTCGGGAGCCGACGGTAGTGCCGCGACCAAAAAGAACAACACAATTCAACAAACATCTCTAAGATGATCTAAGTTCTCTCTAGAGCAACCTCTCTAAGAGCAACTCCTATCCTTCTCTTTCTCTTATCGGTGATCACACTCCTAGTCCTAGTCTTCTCAGAAGCCGACTTTCAGTGCCACCAAACCCTCTGTCAACGTGCTTCGGTCCTAGTCTCCTCGGGAGCCGACGGTAGTGCCGCGACCAAAAGAAGACAACGAAGACAACACAATTCAACAAACATCTCTAAGATGATCTAAGTTCTCTCTAGAGCAACCTCTCTAAGAGCAACTCCTCTCCTTCTCTTTCTCTTATCGGTGATCAGACTCCTAGTCCTAGTCTTCTCAGAAGCCGACTTTCAGTACCACCAAACCCTCTGTCAACATGCTTCGGTCCTAGTCTCCTCGGGAGCCGACGGTAGTGCCACGACCACAACGGTTACAGAACCAGCCAAGCAAGGGTAACGCCCTAGCAACCCAGCCAAGCTAAAGTCACGCTTTAGTAAGATCTCAATACTTTCCGGTGATTTCGCTCTGCTCAATCTGCAATATTGAGTATCGACTTGTGAACAAGAAGAAACTTCAGCAAAGTCCTCACCACGAGGCACAAAGAATCCCACGACGAGGTTGGTGCTCTCCTCGTCTACAATCGCTTGATAGAAGTCAGGTCAAGGGACACCCTCGACGACCGCACCCGAACGGTGCTGGCACGCCCGCGCAGAAAAGAGACTGTTGACCAGCTGCAACAAAATTGGAGCCAAACAGACAGTGTGGCAGACTTGCTCACTAAGTCATTGCCTAAATTCCACTTTCGAGAAACATGTTGGTAGCATCATTTGCGGAAGTTATCCAAACTCCCATGACCGTAGTCATCAGGGGGAGATGCAGACATCAGGGGGAGATGTCTACATGTATGGTCTCGAAACGTGAATGGTGTGTTGTGCTCTTTTTCCCCTTCGACCGAGGCTATTTTTGTCCCACTGGGTTTTTGTTACTGGGCAAGGTTTTTAATGAGGCAACGAGAGAAGCACCGCGTTTGGGCAACACAAGGAGGAGTGTTCAAGTAAAACCTAATTTGTGTTTAGCCCAAACTCTAGATTACTTGACCTAGTGGTAATAGGGTTAAATTAGAAGGATCTAGATTCCTATTCAATGTAAGATTACTTTCCTTGTATGATTGAGATTCTATGCATTGTAATCCTCTATATAAAGAGTCCCCTATTATCAATGAGAAGACACAGCGAATTTCTCTCAATTTCAATTTCTCTACAACAGAAAATGATTTATGTACCCAGCGTTTTCTTAAGTAACTAATTTATATGGTGTAGATATTACCGATTAGAGAATCCTTTGAGTAATATATGTTTTTTAGGTATGGACTCTAGCTTGCAGGTCAGGTCGCAGTTGGGCATTTCTATCATATTTTCTCTTAAGACTCACTTTGAAATAGGGGAGAAAGGAGAACATAATCATGTTGTGCATGTGTGTAAGCCATGGATATAAAATAAATAAATGTCTGATGTTGTTTGAATATTGTGGCGGTTGCGAATTAGAGACAAAAAAAATTCATGAATCAGTTCTTAATGATGTATTTGACCAAAAAAAAAAAGTTCTTAATGATGTAGATCTGTGTATTTCACTAAGTTACCTACTTTACTTGATCGGTTATTTTGGGTTATGACAATATGGTACGTCATGATTGCACTTTCTTTTGTTGCAAGAACGTGCGGCTAGCATTTTAAGCCGAACGGGCCAAACCACCCAATTTTCATAATAATTAAAACAAGATGCTTATTGTTTATACAGTTAAGTTAATCTAAGAGTGGGTGGCGGAAAATTTTTTAGGCTTCGACTGGTTGCTAGCTTCCTTTCATATTTTGCTATATATCATATACGAAAGAACTTCTTAAGGTATAGTTTCTCCTTCTAATGATCGACTTATCTAAAATTTCACCCTGCTAGATGAAGTTTCAGACATTGATCTATAGAACTTATAAAAAAGACATGATTGTCGCATTACTTGCATGAACCATTTTTGTGTACTTAAATTACATGGTTTTTGAATAAACTCCACTCAATTATATATATTTTTTAAATTAATGATCAATTATTCAAAACTAGCAATTTGCAACCACTTGGTGTGATAAGGTTGGTTGAGCTGCCTAATATGAAACCCTCATGTTTAGAGTACGAATTTCAACTCCCACCAGTTTGTGGCCAGCAGGTTTGAGGGGCCTTCAGGTTCATGCGCTTGCGGCGGGAGATTAGTCTGGCTTTGCTGGGATACTCTAGTGGATCTTGGTCCGAATACTAACTGGATGGATGTATTACTAAACCGTTAACGTAACCGAGATAGCTTGCTACCTCACTCTCGATAAAAAAAATAAATTAAAAAAAACTAGCAGTTTGCTACCGCAATTCGTCCCACAACTAAAAGAAGTTCTGGGGGCGTGGCTGCAAAAAGGTTTGAAGATATAATTTGACAATATAACTTGTAAAATAATGAAGGCAAATCAAATAATTTGCAAAGTTACCAACCTACTACAGAAGAAATGTATAAAAATCAGATAAACTCGTTCAATTTAAAGTAACATTTGTGGGACCATAATTATGGATTATAAAGTATAAATTAACCATCACCAACGAAATTATCAAATTAGGGGTGGAATAGATCATGACATCTGGTCCCATTCCTCACCAGATTTGTGTTGATTTTCAGAGCTGAGCAACTTCAGAAGGATTTGATAATGATTAATTAATAAGGAACTGAGCATCGATTTCCAGCAACTACTACTTTCGCGGTTTGCCTGCCTTTTAGACTTCTTTATATCTTGTTCTCAAAAAAATATAAAAAAATCAAGGCTAGATCACCAACCACTCCACTTACATGCACCATCGAACACCAACCATTTTGTCTCTGGATCATCTATATATGAGGGTCTGAGCTGGTTTTGCTAATGGAGCAAATATTGGAAAGCTAAAAACACAGAAAATGGCAACTACAAAGAGCAAGGTTCTTGTTGTTGGTGGAACTGGTTACATGGGGAGAAGGATTGTCAAGGCAAGCCTAGCAGCAGGCCACCAGACTTATGTTCTGCAAAGGCCGGCGCCAGAGATCGGCCTCGACATTGAGAAGCTACAAATGCTCTTCTCGTTTAAGAAGCAAGGGGCTCACCTCGTCGAGGGTTCGTTTTCGGATTTCCAGAGCCTCGTCGACGCTGTCAAGCTAGTTGATGTTGTCATATGCACCATGTCGGGGACACATATCCGGAGTCACAACATTATGTTGCAGCTCAAGCTTGTTGAAGCCATTAAAGAAGCTGGAAATGTTAAGGTAATAATTCAAGGTTTATTTTCTTAATCAGATTTCTCTGTGCATATATTAGATAAATTGGATCAGCCTCTTAATGATATATCTTGAACTTTTTTTAAGCGTGGACGGCCGGACGGGTAGCCAAAGTTTCTAGACTTGGACGGCTGCTTGTCATAATTGACTAAATTGATAGAATGAGATAGGCAAATACCTTTCACTATTTGGATTTTACCTAAATTTCAGTTAGGTAGTAATTTACTTCGTTTTTCTATAGGGTACACTCTTCGCTAATTGGTGCAGTTTAGAATACATATTTTTAGTTGAAACGTCTGTTATTATGTCAAGTTGTTATTTTGATGCTTATTATAATTTGGAGTTTAAGCACTATGTCCTTCCTATGTATTATTTGGTTTCATTAATGATCAACACCTAAGAGTAGTTGCATCGGCCCTTTCTTTTAAAAAAAATAAATAAATAAAATACATTGATCATAATCATTTATATTTGAGATCACAACCACGTAGAAAATATTTTTTTCAATATAAAAAAAGGCGTCACATTATAAACCAATTGGTTATCTCAATCATACAAATAAATACAACTAGTTACTCCCACGCGTTGCTGCGGGGTTGTTTTTTCCTTATCTCCGCTTTTGCTTGGAACATCATTTACTCAAAGTTTAAAATATAAAAAAAAAAAAAAAAAAAAAGGTAAGAAAATTATGTACTCCATTTTTTTTGTATACAAAAGAAACAAACTACAGTTGGAAGAGTGGGACGTTAGCCTTACCTCATATGAAAGAAAAATTACAATGAACATGAAACTGAAAATGAAATAGCACAAAACAAAGTGCAAATACAACTGAGAAAAATGCTCTGGAAACCCAAGTAAAGATCCCAAATGGACGGAAGCACATGAACCTGGGAAAAATAAGCAACAACCATCAGCAGCTTAAATAACTAAACCAAAACAGGACAAATATATACATGGACAATTAAGAGAAACAACACAAAAGACTTTACATTAGTGAGAGAACTAAGAGATGCACCTAGAGTATGTGTGCAGTGCTTACTCTGTGCATAGAAGGTCAATCTTTTGTGTACAAAGGAAATTAAAAACAAACCTTTGTCTTTGTTTCAGCGAACATCCAATTGCTGCACTCGTAGAAAGAGATGACCAGCTACTGCGCTACCCAAACACCAAGACAAACAATGACAACCAGGTTCAAGCACATCATCAAATTCCCAAAAGTTTCTCTGATTGCAACAGTAAACTGGTCAGCCTAGATATAACCAAGGCACTGTCCCATTTTCTGATTCTGCCAAAGACAGTAGAAACCATGGTCATTAAATGCTGAGTAGTCAACAAACTTCCAAAAACAGTGTCAACATTAATCAAAAACACATGCTACTGAATCAATTAAGTGCTTATATTTGGCCACAAAAGTTCGAAGTCCGACTGTAATTGCAATCTTGCGATAAAGCAAATATATAGAGATGTGTGGCTCGGTGTTTAGTAAATACCAGAATCGGCGATGCTTAGAGTGATTGGAGACTTGAGAATGCTGAAGTTTCATCTTCTGTCAAAAGCTGCTTGGTGTGTTTAGAATCTTAGAATTAAATAGGTGAAATGTGATTATACAGAAGTATACACGAAGATAAAACTGCTGGCCTAAGTACTGTCGGGCCCAATTCTCATATCTCACATTCCACATTCCCACATTGTCCAAAGGTACGTAAATTGCAGTCCATGAATTTGGATAGACCTGTGAAATGTCAAATTGAGGTTAGAAAAGTCACATTAAAATGAACCATGAACACATAAGTCACATGGTTATTAAGACAACTACTACTGAAGTTTGGCAAAAAAATTTTGTCATGTTAAGAATAGTTGAGTTTATTTAAACAATGCAATGTGAAATAGTGTCCTGCAAATTGTATCTTAATCTGCTTGCTCATATCCAATCTCCACTATCCATACAGTCCATATCAAAACCATATTGTTTAAGAAACTTAACAAACAGCGAAAATAGTTAATCTGAACTTTTGAAATAGAAAAGTTGATTTACCCATCAACAAATAAACTATAACCATCAATGTGCCATGACTGCAAAGTATCCTCTGGATTCTCAAACACAAAATCCCCCATACATATATAAACACCTTAATTCAAATCATTTCTAGTTGCTTAGCTGAATTAGAAACAACAAAGCTGACAATATCAAAATTTATGTTTTCAAAGGCCGAGTGCCAAGCTTGTGTTTGACTAATCAATCAAATACCAAAACCACTCTCTTTCTCATTTTCTCTAATTTGCTTTATTTCTGAGTAAAGAACAAAAATTACTGTTTAATTAAATGATTTTCTCATTATAACTGCAATTGTAATGCCATCCAATAATATGCCCTGCATTAAACAGGTTATTCAATTTTCAATCATTATGAAATCAAGGCCTATAATCAAAGATAGTAAATGAAAACTACAGTACCTTGTCGACACAACCAAAACTGCCTTCCCCAATGTTGTTTACAGGATCAAAGTTATTAGTGGGAGCTTTAATTTGCCTCAAGGTGAAAAAAGCCAGTCTGCAGATCCAGTCCTCTCAGAGCTGTCCAAAGAACCAAGTTAGGATATTAGTAGTTTCTTGAAAATTGATAAATTTTCTTTTGACGTAATATCTGATTTCAACCTTTTCGGCAACCAAAAAAACAATAGAAGGAAAAGAAAATGGTACAAAGATCAACCCATTAAATCTGTCCTGGTGTTTACATCTGAATTAGTTACCATGGCAAAAGAAGGAAAAACACAAAAAAATTACCAACAAATAAATCTCTGTATCTGCAAAAGAACTTTGTCAAAGTCAGTCCCAACAAATAAATCTGATCCCAGCTGCTAGTGCTAGCCATTTTATGTGGCTATGAGCCACTTTAACTGTAATATGTTTATGTGACGATGCATATTGGATGCCAATTACTCCTTTCTAGTTTAATCAGTTTGATAGCAAAATAATCATTAGTCTCATCTCTATTCAAACCCAAACTTAAACCCAAATTACTTTTCATTTACATCTTAATATACAAAATACACAAAATTCAGAAACAAAAAACTCAATCAAGGAAAAACGAACATATGCATCTTTCAGATGCTATATTTGCCAAGGAAACTAAAGTCATTGAAAAGCTATTAAAAACCAAATTAAACTAAAGCTGTTGAAAACAACATATGCTATATTTGCCAAGAAAAAAGAACAATGTTAAGGTTAATATATACCCAGCTTCGACTACGCATTTTTCATATCTAAAATAATAAAATGTCCATGATCCAAAACATTAGGCAACTAAATATTAAGTTAGACAAAGCCATAACAAAATCTAGTCAGGCCAACTCGTGATGCTGCTGCTGCTTTATTCATATACAATCTTTCTCGCAGATCGAATACAGATGATGGTTGAATAATCAATTATTAGGATACTCAATCGTAAAAACCACTCAAATCCTTTACTCTCTGTCGCTTGCTGAAAATCACAGTATTCTAAAGCTCATACATATATGTAAAATTGACTCACTACCAACTGTTAATAGCAGATACATGCATCATCTATCTATATCCTTTTCCAATTGACCTGATCAATTGGTACCAGCCTGGTCATCAATATTTTGACAAAATGACCTGATCAATTGGTACCACGATTCCATGCATTTATATAGCAACAGAAGTATACATATACTTAAATGATATGAGACTTGTATGTCTTTGTGAAGAACTTACGGTATGTATATGTAATTATGTATACGGTATGCATATGTAATCATATGTGCATCTCCAAATCTTTGTTTTTCTCACTGAACATTCTCAAATACAACCATAGAAATAGTATCATAGTTCTCCCACGTTTGATATCTCGGCACATATTACAGTTCTCTGCTTTCTACGACTCCAAATTTCAACCAAAAACTTGACCTCATATGCATCTAAATTCTCAATTCACACTATCAAGTTCGTGAAATTTCAACAAAAGGCAATTTTGCTCTTTGCATCAACACAACACTGCAGTAATTCTACTAAAACAGCCTAAGTTATACAGAATTGACTTGAATCAAAACTAAATTGGAATTCAATTTGAAATTGCGGCTGGTATTCCTCCTCAAGGTGGCCAAACGATGACAGTCACTAATTGGAATTCCATGTGTTTTTTTGTTATTTTATATTTTCTCCCATGCAATTTATAGTTCCCAGTGAACATTGAACTTGAAGTCTTCACAAAACACGTGTTCATCTATGCATTATGAATCGAACTAAATGCACCAAGTTGAATTTTTGATTGAACTAAATGCACCAAGACCATCAAATCATATTGAACTAAATGCGCCAAGTTGAATTTTTGATTGGGTTTTCCAATTTCGGATCACACAACTCGAATCATGCTCGATTGAGTTCAATTATTTGCTCTTAAATCTCAGCTACCCACTACTTCAAAACCCACAGAGCTTTCAACTCAAACAGAGAAAAAGAAAAAAGAAATTCTGAAATCCAATTCTCGCATATACCCAGCATGCATGGCAAACCAAACCTTCAATCAAGAACTGAAATTTCAGGAAAAAAGTCATCACCACAACTTGGTGTATCAAATTCTTCTTCCTCTTCCCGTTCCTTGTTCTTCCTCTCTTTCGGATCAGCCTTCACTCCCTCGTTCTCTCTCTCGCAGAATAGTGAGGAGACCCAGAAGACACAGAAAACCTCTTTCTCTCTCTGGCAATCACTTTCTGAAGGGGGAGGAGGGAGCGGAAATAGAAAAAAAAAAATGCCGCGGCCGATCCGAGCCGGTACTGTTACTAAGCTACAGTGCAGCAGCAACACTGTTTTAGTATATATACACCATTTGTGTGCAAAAACATAATGACGAGCATGGTATATAATCAAAATGACTAGAAACGATTTCCACTTGGTTGATTTCTTACATGGATGGTCATTGAGAAATGGTCACAAACTCATTGAAAAGGAATTATTAACCTTCTGTTATTTTCTTTTTTTCTTGTAGCGTTTCTTGCCATCAGAGTATGGCATGGACGTGGCACGTATGGGAAATGCTCTTGAACCAGGAAGAGTTCCGTTTGATGACAAAATGAAAGTGAGAAAAGCAATAGAAGATGCTAACATCCCCTTCACATATGTATGTGGTATTGGCTTCGCGGCTTATCATGCCGGCAACCTCTGCCAAATGGGAACACTGGTTCCTCCAAGGGATAAGGTGCTTATGTATGGAGATGGCAACCGCAAAGGTACGCGATTTAATTTTGAATCTAATTAGATTGGAAAAATCTTCGATCGTCACGTACTCGATCTATTGTTACGTATGGTCGATGTAAGATTATACTGTTATTTTGTTGTGCATATTTCTCTAGTGATACTTCTGGATGAGGATGACATTGCAACATACGCAATAAAAACGATTGATGATCCCCGAACATTAAACAAAACATTGCACCTTCGTCCGCCCGAGTGCATAGTCTCTCAAACACAGTTGGTGGAGATCTGGGAAGGCCTTATTGGAAAGAAACTAGAAAAGGTTACCCTTTCCAAAGAAGACTTCCTTGCCTCTATGAAAGGTACCTAATCCAAACAATGCTCTAATGCCGGAATGCCGGTTACCGATTCGTTTTAACACCTCTTAGCCATGTTAGCATTATGTTATGTATCATGAAGGTCTATTCGATCAGTACGTAATACATTTATATATTTCAGATATGGACTATGCAAATCAGGTTGGAGCAGGTCATTTCCATGACATGTACTATGAAGGTTGTTTGACAAACTTTGAAATAGGGGAAAATGCCGAAGAAGCTTCAAAGCTTTATCCCGAAGTGAAGTACACTCGCATGGATGAATTCTTGAAAATTTATGTTTAAGTAATAGTCAAACAGCTGATGAATAATTAGACACAGCCAATGCGTGTGTTGTTGTGTGGAGCTGTGGTTAATGGTTATAGAGTTAATAAATGGTTTTTATTTTTATTTTTTATTCTTCATTCTATCTTATGCCATTTGTACTTTGCTATTGTTGCCCATGAGGTTAACTTTCTTTTTAGTGTTTTTTTTTTTTCATATTTAAACGTTATTTTGGTCTATTTCTTTCCTTATGACATATAGTTTATGACAAGTTTGAGCTTTTGAAACAATCTACTTCGCCAAAAGCACTCATTTGGCTAGTTGGTGGAGGCTGTTAATCGTTCATCCCACCCTAGCTACATATGTTTATTTGATTTAGTGAAAGATAAAATATTATTCTAAAAGGACCAATATAGATAACAACTATTAGCAATTCTTAATATTCTATGTTTATAGGGCGAAAATCAAACAACTTTTTAGAGCGGATACAATAATATTTTGTATATATTTTATGGGGAGAGTTTCTAATGAGGGATACTAAAATGAGGACTTTATGAAGACTTTCTAATCAACGCTTTGAGAGACTCATTTTTTTATTACATTACTGCAAATCATCCATTAGATGTTTATGTATGCATAAGTATATCACTTCTGAAAATTTTCTTCCAAATGGTTAATCGTAAGATACCGAACTAGATAAAATCAATAGACAAACCAAATCTTTCAAACCTGAACTGTTCATGTTCTTAAATGATAAATCATAATTATGTATGTCTTAATAATTTCCAATTTAGTTGAAAAATTGCATTAATGATCTACACATGAATATCTAAACATCACGATTGATTTGCATAAATGTAATAAAAAAATGAGTCTCACAAGAAAATTCTCATGAAGTCTTCATTTCAGTGGTTTTCATTAAAAATTCTCTCATATTCTATGAGCAAAGAAGGCCATTTGACACTATAACATGCACTAGTGGGAACCACGATGTTACATTCCCTTGTCGTGAATGTAATCTAGCTCTTAGGTTTGTAAGTAAACAAAATTTTAAGTACCTCTTCTATACAATGCTGCCATCAACTATGTCACAAGATTCATCAATGTAAACCCCGAAAATTTTATTTGGTTATTTTGTAGCCCATTAGAACGTGAATTTTACAGCTCATTAGAACGTGAATTTTACTTCCGAAAGTTGGGGAATGAGCTAGTTCCGATTAGGTAGGAATTTTTCGATTAAGCTCGGAATTAAAGGCTCTCGTTGGGTTTTAGTATGGTCTATTTGTAAATTGGGCCTATAGAAGAGTTGGGTCAACCCATACCATTAAACATATTGAGGGAGCTTAATTCAGCGCGTAACTTGGTCCAAAGTCGTGACGTAAATCTAGGATCTCAATCCGAGACAATGCTTGTCGGAATTCCATGTTCGACACGGGAAATTATTAACAACGTGTCGAGGTCGTGCCATATGGTCAAGTAAGTTAGATGACTTGAGAGAGAATGGTGGCACTGACTTCTTTGGGTTCAATCCCCTTAACCTCCGGAGAGTTAGTTACGCCGGTTGTCCGGGTATTCCGATCGTAATGACGGACTCGGTACGTGTGTTTAGCTAGGTAGTGGACGCTCTCGCTACGTTTACCTGGTAAACATTCTAGTTGAGGTAAGGCCGTGTAGTTGGTCTATGGGACTGGTCATCTGGTTTGTGAGATATTGGGATCTCGTAAACTAGACCATACTAAAACCAAACGAGAACCTTTAATTCCAAGCTTAATCGAAAAATTCTTACCTAATTGGAACTAGCTCATTCTCCAACTCTCAGAAATAAAATTCACGTTCTAATGAGCTACAAAATAACCAAATAAAATTTTTGGGGTTTACAGTTCCACCCCCCTAAAAGAAAAAAAATTTCATCGTCAAAATTACCTGATTGGTCGAATAGGTGAGGATACTTCTTCTTCATGTCGGAATCCTGTTCCCAAGTGGCTTCCTCAACTCCATGAAGGAATCCATTTGACCTTTACAATTGGTACTGTAACGCCCCAAACTGCAACTCACCAGCTTGCATGAGCACGACATAGTGCTGCGAGACCTGAAACATAAACCGATGGTTCGATTTACATTCCAGAAACCTGCAAGGCATTTTATTAAATAATTTTTCGTAAACTGCATAACGAAAACGTTTGAAATAATTTTGAGTTGAAAATTTTAAAACTCTTATTTCAAATATCGGTTCGTCTAAAGCTTAAGTCAATAAGGAAACAAGAAATAATCAACTTGTTCGAATATCGAATCTGAATTAATGGATGATCAACCAACGACTTCCGAGGTAACATTAAATACTCAAGAAATTGAATTAAACTTTGGGACCTTCTGTTACAAACATTTACCCAAGCTGACTCCACACACCCGCTCTGTCCATCAATTCTGTCACTAGTGCACAAAACCTACATTCACACTGTTGTAGGGGTGAGCTTTCGTCCTCACTGCTCAGTAGGGGCTTCACCCCGGCTTGGTTTGAAAACTTTTTATCTTTTGTGGCGCCAGTATAAAAACAATGTAAATGCATTTTCTTTAAGAACGACGAACTTAAATTGTTTTCCAATATGAAATCCGATGCATGAACTTCAAATGAATGCGGGCCCAAAACAATACCTGATGGCCTGCCCCATAGACCAACTACACGACCTTACTTCAAATCAATTCATAACCAGGTAAGCGTAGCGAGAGCGTCCGCTACCTACCTACACACACGGAATCAGGTCGTCATTACGATCGCGCACCATCCGATCGATGTAGCTAACCCTCAAGAGGTTTTGGGGATTGAATCCAAGGAAGTCAGTGCCCCCCCCCCCCCCCCCTTCGCTCTCAAGCCATCAATGATGTCTCTCACTGGATGGTTAGTATGCATTGCATTTAAACACAACCATACCATATCATTTAACATGCATCATGCATCACTTTATATAAAACAAGAAAGCTACTAACCGAGAAAGGCCCCGAATCCCCTATACCTGAATTCCGAAGTCGTTTAATTCACGTTGTCCGAGATTCACGAACCTTCCGTTCCTCCGGTAACTGGAGTCCTAGATTCCAACATAATGATCGTTAATAATTCGTTAAACACTTATTTAAAATCTTGATTAATCATCTTACCAACCTTTCCAGGATTGACCAATGGTTGACCAATCGGAACAAGTTCGATAAGTATCCCCATTAGCGCACAATTTACTTGAAATTGGTATAACGACCAATTTCCATTAACAATCAATTTTCTTAGTAATCCCATTCGAATTACTATGGACACCCAATTTTCTTAGTAATCCCATTTGAGGACTACCTAAAAGAACAAATCTTCAATTTGAAGTTTTGAATGTACCTTCAACAATCAGAGTAGCTCAATCTGATGACCTAACAGATTGCGTTAGCAAGCATGAACTTGCAGCCACAGTGCTCGGTGAACGTCGAGCAAAGCAAAGCACATCCCAATTCTCTCCTTCAGTCCGAAGTGCAGCAAGGACTATAGCATCACTTCTTGATTCTAGGACGAGAACCAACGTCGAAAACAAGCCCAGAAACTCCAGAATCGCCGCCATGCACGGCAACTCAGACGAAGCCGAGAGTACCCAAAATCGCAAATCATTAAAAATCGATCAATTCCAAAAAATAATTTTACCCAGATGTGGAACTCGACGAGAGGATTACGTTTCATACCTCAGACAACCCAAACGGTGGCCGGAGTCGCCGGAAAAGCTTCGCACTTTTCGAGCTTCGAATCTCCCTTCATGGTCCATGCATGGGCGATCCACCACCACAGGCGTGTCGGCGCTGAGAAGAGGAGTCGAACGCCGGTGGTGCGCCTCAGGGAAGTGGCCGGACGGAGGAGTTCCGGCCGGGTCTCCTTTTCAGGTCGCCGGTCTCTTTCGCGGGTTAGAGGCTCCGATCCTTTCCCGCTAGATCGATCTGATCTGATCCCATCCATTTTAAACGAAATCCAACTGCCACGATCAGTCGGTGGAGAAAATGGATGGCTAAGATCCCGCCGAGATAATTTCGTCTACCTTAATTAATTTCCAAAACTTTGAAAAATCATAATAATTAGCTCCGATATCCAATTATAAATAAAAGTATTGTTGACCGTTTGACCAATTATGAAATTTCGAGGACAAAATTTATTTAAAGGGGGTGGAACTGTGAGCTCCAGAAAAATTCAGAGGTATTAGTGAAATTGTTTAAGGAATTAAATTTTCGACTTCAATGATTATTTAATACTTGAGAATATTTTTTCAGAAATTTTCACAAGGTAAAATTCTTGATTTAAGGGTTTGAGATTAAAGTACACAAACATGACGAGTTCATGGGAAAGGTCGACAATTGTGGATCACTATAATCGGTTAAGTAAGGTCTTTGGCCTTTGTTTTATATAAGGAATTTCCAAGTGAAGTTGGTCAGTAGCCTATAGTTGTGGTACCTACGTTAACTAAAGGTCAAGGAGGCCAATGTTTATTCAAGGTTTAGTTTGAGAATTCATGTGTGTGGTTAGGTATATAAAATTGGAAGTTTGGTATATGGAAGTTGCTGCCGCAAAGTACAAACTACAAAGGGTAAGTAATCATGATCCAAGATTGTAAAGCTTACTCTAAGCTTTCTTCTTTGTTGGTATGGAGTGGGTATATGCCTTGTTTAGTTGTGGGTCGACAACAAGAAAAAATATAAAATGGAATTGTATTTCCTTGTGAAAGCTAGTAGTTCGTTGAAACTAGTTACGTAATTATGATTGGTTGAAAAAACTATACAGGTGAAGGATAAATTATTTGGTCTAAGGAAGTTACTAACTTAGAATTGTCGGATTTAGGATTTCCAGTTACCCAAGACTTGAGCAACGAAGGTGGAAGCTCGGATATTTCTTGAGCATGGATTCCAGGTAGGGGGGACTCACCTACGCCTCGCTAGAGTTTTATTTCTATTTTCGTTTTAAGTATTGCATGACTTACGCACGGTTTCGGTTTATTTTATTTATTTTACTTTATTCTATTTTATTTTATTTTTATCGACACGGGAAATTATTAATAACGTGTCGAGGCCGTGCCATACAGTCAAGTAAGTTAGATGACTTGAGAGGGAAGGGTGGCACTAACTTCCTTGGGTTTGATCCCCTTAACCTCCAGAGGGTTAGTTACACCGGTCGTCCGGGTATTTCGATCGTAATGACGGACTCAGTACGTGTGTGTAGCTAGGTAGTGGACGCTCTTGCTACGCCTACCTGGTAAACATTCTAGTTGAGGTAAGGCCGTGTAGTTGGTCTATGGGACCGGTCATCTGGTTTGTGAGATATTGGGATCCCGTATATAAGTCGCATACTTTATGATTTTCTTTACGTTATTTATACGTTTTACGCATTTCTCATTTGTGATAATCTTTTACTGCATGCTATTTATAAAACCTAGTGGGGTTGAGCTCCTCTACTGGGCGATGAACGTATGTGATGCTCACCCCTACTTTCCTCCCAGGAACTGAGCAGGAGCCAGCTGAAGATCAGGCTTAGACACTTGGTGTTGGCATCGTCAAGTTGTAAATATCTTCTTTTGGACTTGACTGTTGGTTTGGCAAGTGTTGATCAATCTCCCTCCTTTTGAAACTGTGAATGTGATATTGTTTTGTTTTGGGAACCTTGTAAATTCTTATTATCCGCCTACCTTTCTTTTGGTCTGTGTTACTTATTGTGAACTTGGAACTCGAACATTGGACTCGTGACTTTTGTGGAATGTAAATAAGGACTCTTTTGTTGTAAAATCTTTTTGCTTCCGAATCGTACTCTCAAACTCAATTGTAAACGTTTATCTCACCACAATTCTAAAAGGCCTTACAAGCTTTTGTGGCATTGGTTTAAGGCACAAGCTGCAGACTCGTGTTCAGAGGCTTGTGGCGCTGTAACATAATCCTTCCGGGGCGTTACACATCAACACTCATAAGATTAATTCAATTCTAGACAACTCTGCTTAAGAACCCATGAGAACAAGAAGCTAGTAATAGCAAACGCATACCAACCCGGCCTTCTAAGGGCATCTCCAACAGAGTAGCTAAATTTAATTTTTAGCTATATATAACTATTTTTAATGCAAAATTCAACTCCAACAGTCTAGCTATAGGTAAGTTAAATTTAACTACTATAGCTAAAATGGCTGGCTATATTTAGCTAGAGTATCCTACATAACTAAAGCAAAAGTTATATTTCTCTCTCCTCTTTTGTCCACATGTCAGTTTACAATATGGTAAAACATAGTATATTATTTACTAGTGCTGGAGCAACATTGTTAAACCAATAACTATATTTCACAACTTTCTAAATTTAACTAAAAAACAATTTCTACTGTTGGAGATGCTCTAATCCGTCAAGAGAATACTTGGTAGTAGGCTAGTTAGCCCTCATCTATATAAACTATTAAGCTTGATATACTTGCACGGGCCGGAGAACAGCCCATGAAATTGAGGTCTTGCGATAGTGACACCCCTTATGAATGAGAGTAAAGCTAGAACGACCCCAAAATTTACCATCTATGTACTGAATATGTCTTTTATTTTTATTTTTATTTTTATTTTTATTTTTATTTTTATTTTTATTTTTCACTAAAGCTGGAAACTTAAGGACCTATTTGGTGATGTTTACATATTGTTGTAACGAAAATGAAAATACTAAATTAAATTATTCATTTTTAAGATTTGAAAATAAAAAAATTATGAAATCATGTTTGATATCTTAGTAAGAGAATGACATCGTAGTTCAGGCGGTTGGGAGTCATCAGTCTGCCAACAAGTGTTGTTGGTCGAGAAGGGGGTGATGTCACGCCCCTGATTTTTAACACAAATAAAAATCGATATACAATTCCATAATTATACATGCGTGATCGTTCAGTCATCAATATCAAATACCTGGAAACATTTTCCCTTTAAATTAAGGATTAAATTATGTTAAGTCCCTGTACTCTGACCATTTTTTCGTTTCAGTCCCTGACATTCTCATTTAATCTGAAAAGTCCCTGAGGTCATAATTTCCGTCTAATAGGTCCTCGCCGTTAAAATTCCGTCAAGTTGGGCCGTTAAATTGCTGATGTAGCACTCAATTAAGGTTGTGCCACGTCAGCCTGTTAACGGAATAATTGGACGGCGAGGACCTATTAGACGGAAATTGTGACCTCAGGGACTTTTTAGATTAAATTAGAATGTCAGGGACTGAAACGATGACAGAGTCATAGTACAGGGACTAAACAAAATTTAATCCTTAAATTAAATACAGATTGATGCCCTGAACCCACTATGTCAATAATAACCCGCTCCGTAGAGTCATATATTACATAAGCTTACGAATCAAATTGTCAACAACAAAATAAAACGTAAATGCTCCTCAGAGTTTACTACAACAGAAGTCCAAATAACGGTAAGGTCACAAAATTGGCTTCCTACCGTTAAGCTGCAAGTACGCTACCCCAACTTCAGCCACAATTACCCTGACCTGCAAGATTAACCCCTACACAGTTGAATAGTGTACCGGGTTGCCACACAACAAACTCGGTAAGCTTGTGAAAGCTCGTATGAGTAACTCAAAACAATCAACACAACTCACACTGGAAATAAGGAAAACAACTCACACTTTGATTCCTTAAAAACACGCAACATAGAAAGCAACTCACTCCTTGGTTTCTATCAAAGCGTAACATAGAAAGCAATTCATTCCTTGATTTCTATCAATCGTACCATAGAAAGCAACTCACACCTTGATTTCTATCAAATCGTTAATAAGGAAAACAACTTGCACCTTGTCCCTTTAAAAACCGTTAATAAGGAAGCAACTCACACCTTGTTCCCTAAAAACACGTAATCTCATGAGTTAGATATAACCTTGCACCATTACCCCATGACTCACAAATGACAGATAGACTAGAGCTCTAACTGAATTCGTAACCACTCGTCCGACCAAAGACGTGATTACCTGATATTCTGCCCAAGGTCATAGACCTTCATTCCTCGGACTTCTTAGTACCTCGGAATAAAAAATTAAAGAAGTCACTCAGGACTCAAAATGTTACACAAATCTCAACGCTTTTCAAAACAAATCGAATCAACAATTCCACAATCATTTGTTTTCCGAAAAGCCACAACACAAAACAATAAAAAGCATCATTCATGCATATTGTTTTCATAAATCAACAAAATCCAACAACAACACACACACACACACACACACACACACACACACACACACACACACATATATATATATATATCACGTAAATATATATATACATAGCCATCCGCTCAGGAATGCCTACTAATACCAACTATACTTTGCAGTTAATCAATAACTCTCAAAACGATAAGGGTATTCCGTTCGTAAATGAACCTTGTGAGATTACTCACCTCGAAACTCCCGCTGCGTCTTCAATATAGCACAAAGCAGCCAATCCATAAAATAACCGTCCAAAAATACTTCGTCAAGTACCTAAGAAAGTACAGCCTTGATTCAGTCAACGAATCACAATTAATTAAAGTTCGAATCCCCAAATCGAACTAAAATATCAAAGTAACGCCAATTGAGGCGAAACCACTTCCGAGACCTCCCAAAGTCTCCGGAATACTTCCACTATCTATATGTCCAAACCACAAGTCGATCGGACGCTCGGATCCTCACGGATCAAATAAATCAACTCGTATGAAACCGTAAAAATCATAACAAATTCATACGAACTCCAAAAATTGCGTATTATATATAGAAACGCTCGTATGGATGAGTAGAAGATATATAATACCAGAAACAGTCCCTTACATGGTCGGAACGCCGCCACAGGAGGTGGCGCACCGCCGCCGGCCAAAACTCAATATTTCACAAAACTTCCAACATCAAAGATGTTCATCTCAGCATGCTTAACAATTTTCAAAACTAGCACGAAGTCAGAAACTAAGCGTAAATAATCGAAAACTACCTCGCAAGCCGTGAATTACTGTTCAATCCGAGTTGAACCAAGTTTCACGTGAATCGATCCAAACAACCACCACAGATCGATCTAGGAGGCTGCTGCGAGCTCCCCAAGCTTGGTTTGAAGCTTCGTCTACGTAGGAGATCGAAGAACCGATCGGGTCTAAATACACATATTTTCGCCGCCTTCTAGCGCCGCCACCGTTGAGAATCGCCGCTAGAGGATGCCAGAGGGACAACCGGAGCAAGGAGGCGAACTGATCTGGAAAGTTTCGCCGCCGGAGACCGCCGACTCGCCGGAAAAGTCGGGTCGGGTCGGCCGGGTATCTTTGATACTGAAGGTGCAGCCGAGAGAGAAGGAATGCTTTCCGGAAAAGGAAAATGAAATTATGAAGATATTTTCAGAACTTCCCTATTTATACTAAAACCGAAACTTTTTCCCAAAGCCATAACTTTCTCATACGAACTCCGATTGACGCGTTCTGCATGTCCACGCGACGCGCTCTACAACTTTCGTGAAGGAAGTTTTCCAAGAATCCCAACATATAAAAAGTCAAACTTCACACGACCCCCTAAACTGTGAAATTCGAATAATTATACGTACGAAAACCATTCCACTTCACATACAACCTACGAATAAAGCACAATAACAATTATTCGTACAACTGGTCCATTATTAATTACCAAAATTAAATAACAAAAATCCAGGTCATCACTGGTAAGTTGGTCAATGAAGGTTTTCAGTCAACTCATGAAACCACCGGCTGGACGATTCTTAATTAAAGAGTCCTTAGAGTCATTAGAAAGGTGGTGCTGGTACGATTATCAACGGCGGTGGTTGTTGGTCTGTCTATAAGATATCTATAGTTGGACGATTATATATAGAGTCGTCGATGACGTAGTGGTGGAATCATTAGTTGATGGGGAATCAAAATGGACACAGGTCTGAACATACTAGCAACACCACACCAGAAATCAAAGAACTCAACACTCACTTTTGCAGCAAAGTTGCTACGTTTTCTGTTTATATTCTTCAAAAATAAGATATTGAAAACATTACAAAGTTAGGCTTAAATAGCCTTTCAATTAACCTAAGAACATTTAAGGAAGAAAAAGAATAAAGCAAAGATTACATTCAATCAAAAAGGGAAATAAAAGCTAACTGCACTTATTCAGCAATGTGATCAACACTTAATCTGCAAGGTAATTGTACATCAATAGCAGCAAACTCAGCAAAACCAAATGATCTGCTCCTCCTTTACTTGGACACAAAGTCTTTGAGGTAAGGCGGAGCTTGGGTCTTTCTCTTTGGTTTCGGAGTAGATGCCCCTGCATCAGACTCTCCGCGTTGAGAAGGACTCGCCCTCGAGTCAGTCACAATGAAATCATTCTCCCCATGATAGGTTTGCAAATCAAACACATTGAAAGTAGGAGAGACACAAATATCAGCAGGTAGTTCAAGCACGTACGCATTTGATCCTGCCTTCTTCAGCACCGTGTATGGTCCTCCACCTCGATCATGTAGTTTTCCATATTTTCCGCTTGGGAACCTTTCTTTCCTCAAATTTATCCATACCAAGTCACCCACTTTGAATTCAACTTGGTGCCTATGCTGATCATCATGCTCTTTGTACTTTAAATTACTTGCTTCCAATCTCTGCCGTACGGTCTCGTGAAGCTTCTTGATGTGCTGCACCATATCTTATGCATCTCCACTGAACCTGTCATTAACTGGTAGTGGAATTAAATCCATGGGGCTGTTAGGATTGTGCCCATATACTGCCTCAAAAGGACTCATCTTGATGCTCATATGCTTGGATCTATTATAAGTAAACTCAGCTTGAGGGAGAGCTTCACACCAACTGCCCTTGTTACTTCCTACTAAAGACCTTAGCAAGTTACCCAAAGTTCTATTAACTACTTCAGTTTGGCCATCTGTCTAAGGATGATGAGCACTACTGAATTGCAACATAGTTCCAAGCTTACGCCACAACGTCCTCCAAAAATGACTCACAAACTTTGTATCTCTATCTGAAGTAATAGTAGAGGGGATTCCATGCAGCTTAACAATCTCCCGAAAATAAAGATTTGCAATGTGACTTGCATCTATGGTTTTCTTACAAGGTACGAAGTGTGCCATCTTCGAAAAACGGTCAACCACCACCAATATTGAATCATGTCCGTTTCTTGTTCTTGGAAGTCCTACAATGAAATCCATACTGACATCCACCCATGGAGTTTGGGGTTCATGCAAAGGAGTGTAGAGCCCAATATTCTGACTTCAGTTCTTGGCTAGATGGCAAGTTCAACACCGCTGAACATATTTCATCACATCCTTTTGTAACTTTGGCCAATAAAACTTCTCACTCACTAATGCCAAAGTTTTGTCCCGTCCAAAGTGCCCACCTAAACCACCTCCATGTTGTTCTTCGATTATCCAGAAACGCAAAGGACTCTCAAGGATTCACAATCGACTCCCTTTAAACATATAACCGCCTTGGACATGAAAATCCTGTTGTGGCCCCTTGCTGGTACAATTGTCCCACACATCACAAAAATCAGCATCTCCCTGACTTGTGCTTGATTACAAAATCATACTCTTGCAACTCTTCAACCCACTTTGCATGTCGCCTGTTCAACTTTTGTTGACCATTAATAAACTTGAGTGCTTCATGCTCAGAATAAAGAATAAAGAATAAAGAATAAAGAATAAAGAATAAAGAATAAAGAATAAAGAATAAAGAATAAAGAATAAATTCTTTATAAATAAGATACTGCCTCCATTGCCGAAGAGCTTGCATGATAGCATAGAATTCAACATCATAGGTTGAGTATCGCTGTCTGGCATCATTGAGTTTTTCACTATAGAACGCAATTGGCCTACCTTCTTGACTTAGAACCGCTCCAAGCCTCCAACCCCGAACTTGGAAACGTCACAATCAACTTCAAAGACCTTTTGGTAGTCTGGAAGAGCCAACACAGGAGCCTCTGTCATGGCTATTTTAATTGCTTGAAAGCTCTTTTCAGCTGCATCTATCCACTTAAACACACTGGCCTTTAAACAATCTGTCATTGGCGCCACAATGGAACTGAAATTCTTGATGAATCTTCGATAAAAGGAAGCCAACCCATGAAAGCTTCAAACATCATGAACATATTGAGGAGCCATTCCAAGATTGCTTTAATCTTTTTTGGATCCACTTGTACTCCATCAGCAGAGATAATAAAACCCAAAAAGATTAATTTGTTTGTTAAGAACTCACACTTCTTGAAATTTGCATAAAGCTTCTGCTCCCTCAATACTTCAAAGACTTGTCTCAAGTGTCCCACATGTTGATTAACATCAATGCTATAAACCAGAATATCATTGAAATACACAACCACAAACTTGCCAATGAAAGAACGAAATACCTGGTTCATGACACGCATAAATGTGCTAGGGGCGTTGGTAAGCCCAAACGGCATCACCATCCATTCAAACAAGTCGTCTTGGGTTTTAAATGCAATCTTCCACTCATCCCCGGGCCTCATTCTTATCTGGTGGTATCCGCTCCTCAGATCAATTTTTTAGAATACTTTGGCACCTGACAAGTGATCTAGCATGTCTTCCAAGCGTGGAATTGAGAATCTATACTGCACGGTAATTTTGTTTTATGGCCCTGCTATCCACACACATTTGCCAAGTACCATCTTTTTTGGGTGTAAGTAAAGCCGGCACCGCGCAAGGGCTCATACTCTCCCGGATAACTCCTTTCTCCAACAACTCCGTCACTTGCTTATTCAGCTCGTCATATTCTTGAGGACTTATTCGATAATGTGGTTTGTTTGGAAAGCTTGCTCCTAGTACAAAATCAATGTGGTGTTGGATATCCCTCAAAGGTGGTAATCCTGTAAGCAACTCTTCTGGAACAATATTAGCAAATTCTCTCAATAATGAAGCTATTTCTTCAGGGTGATTAAGTTTAGTATCATCAGCTTCTCTTCCCATAAGCATATAGACCACACCCCTCTCTCTTGCCTCATTAAAAAATCTGCACATAGTGAGAAGATTGCCACCTTCTACTTGATCTGATTTGGGCTTGTGCTCTGATCTAGATGGTCCCAAAATAATTTTGTTACCATCCTTGACAAAGGTGTAGGTGTTTAGGTGCCTATCATGTACAACCTTCCGATCATACTGCCATGGACGCCCTAACAAAATATGACAAGCATCCATGGGAGCTACATCACACCATTGTGAGTCTTGGTACTTAGTGCCAATAGAAAAAGACACCAAACATCTCTGGTTGACAATAACATCATTTCCCTTCTTGAACCAAGACAACTTGTAAGACTTAGGCCTCCTCTCAGTTATCAGATTTAACTTATCCACCATATGTTGAGCAACAATATTTTCACAACTCCCACTATCAATAATAACACAACATACCTTGTCATTTGCGGCACACTTTGTGTGAAAGATGTTGTGTCGGAGCCACTCAGAATCATCATCAATTTTTTTGTGTTCATTGCCCGCCGAATAACTAGCGAGTCCCCATGATCGCTCCAGGTTATTTCTTCTGCATCTTGGTCTCCATAGTCATCATAGGTGGTTGGGTTGTCCAACCTCACGCTACTGCTCTCCCCTAATTCTTCCACCAAACTCACAATCCTTCGGTTGGGACAATCAAATGCAATGTGCCATAAGCCTGAGCACTTGAAGCACTTCACATTTTTGGCCCTTGTTGCCCTCCCGAGCTTCTGTCTTATGTTCAGCTTGATTCTTTATTGGTTCACGTCTGTTAGAATCAATAATAGGTGTGGTTTTGGGAGCACTTGCTGAAATTATTCTTTTGTATTCATAATCTTCACTTGCTCCTCGCTTGTAATGTGCTCGTTATTGCTTCTCCACTTGGATAGCCAATTCGTACACATCACTATAACTCCAACATGGTTGTAGCACCACAAAATCATGGATCTCACGCCTCAGCCCTGCCAGATATCATGCTACTGTCTGCTCTTCCTCTTCAGTCATACCACATCTCATGGTAAGAAGATCAAACTCCTCAGTAAACTCATCCACAGACCGATTCCCCTGACGAATGTTATGTAGCTTCAAAAAATTACTTTGTAGGTAATTTTTAGGTAGAAACTTCTTCTTCAACTCCTTCTTCATCTTCTCCCATGTTTTGATCTTGGATTTACCCAAACGTTCTCTTCACACTTGCAATTGCTCCCACCAAGCAGATGCATGCTTGACCAGCTTGATTGCCACAATCTTCACCCTCTTCTCATCTGAAACGTCTTTGTATTCAAAGACTCGCTCAACACACTACAAGAAAAATGGCCTTTTGCAAGGAATTTTTTCCTTGTAAAAAACCTGAAATTCCTTGCATTTGGGTCCTTGCAAAGAGGCCCTTGCAAAAGAGCAAATACAACGACTTGAAAATTCCTTGCATTTGTAAACTCAAATGCAAGGAATTGTTCATCTCAAATGCAAGGAATTGAACACTTGAGGTTAACTATGGTTAACTGATATACAAGGAGAATTCCTTGCATATCATTCCTTGCATTTAGTTTTTTAAAAAATTAAAAAAAAAATTAAATTTGAATAACAGAAAATACCCCAAATGTCATTCCAGACTTTTTTTTTTTTATTCCTTGAATTAAAAACAATTGGTTCCTTTGTACATCGAAAATTGCAATTTAGCAGTATTTCACTTGATCACAGAACACATCTAGTTCCAGATCCATACAAACGACGCTTAAAGGCGTTTGAAACAGAAACTTGAGACAATTTGTCAGCATCAGTGCTTACTGTCCGTTCTTGCAATGGCATATAGTGGTGCAGCTACTCCCCAATATATACCTGAATAACAGAAAGATAAGAAAAGCTGAGAAACAGCATGACCAAAAACTTAGCAGATTACTCATAGAAGTGACTAATGATTAGAATATGTAAGTTCATTTACAAGAATCCAAGGAAAAAATAGAAAAAAAAACAATGTTCAAGAAGATGCAAACATATAAAGCAGTAAAATTTTATAGAGATGATATAACCAATTATAGCTTTAAGTGAAAGAAGAGCATTTTTTATACCATTGAAAAATTGATAAATAACATCACCAGCATATAGCATTCGTCAAGCAGACAAGCTCATATATACAATTAACCTTATTATTCACCACCACCCCAAAGTACTATATTAACAAGTCTAAGAGCACAATGTACTTCCAGTAACCTTTCTTGATTACAACCACCAAGGTTCTGCCTTTAACAGCCCTTGCAATTAATATACCACCCGTGCTCCCAGACAATTAACACCAACGAAATTAACTCCCACTTTAGCTAAACAATGCTAAATAACATATCCTTTTCCACCGGACTCTAAACCATCACAATTTTGCTTCACGTTTAAATTCACAAGTCAACATATCATAAAATTCAAACATTGACAATCAAGTATAATCCCAAACTAGAATCGCTATTTGAGAACCAATTGGCATGAACACTTCCAACAATTAAACAAATCCATATTCAAGGTATAGGATTATACCTCTGTGAAGACTTCGCTGCTCAACTTCCACTCCAAACACAAATGCAATCTCTCTGCGGAAGACCCCTTCTTTCCTATACTACAATTGATTAATATTTGTGATTGCAGGGTTAAATTATTATGCCTATTTTAGGTGTACCAGTTTACTTAGAAAATAATCATAAATCATATATAAACCCAACACATGAGCACTTCCAGATCTGTAGTACACAGAACCAAAGTATAGCTCTTTAAAATATCAAGTCATTTGAAAGGGATTCTACTGACTTCTTTTTTTTATGTATACAGTACCAAAGTATAGTCCCTTAACTAATCAACCCACTGTTTTTTTCTGCTGACTTCCAGATCTTTAGTACACAGTACCGGTCCCTTAACTAATCAACCCACTCCCTTATAACTTGTACTTGTAAGTAGTAACTTCTCATGGACTAGATTTGTAATATGAATGGTTTACTTAGTTTCTTCAATCAGATAATTATCAATCATCATTTATATTAATAGAAAGCCTAGATTTCAGTTCCTAGCAATTACCATAATTCATTCAAGAGTCAAGACAATAAGTCTTCCTTCTTGATTGTTTAAGACCTGTTAAAGGGAAAAAAAAAAACAGAGTTTGGTATCAGTTCAGAATATGCACAAACTAAATGGTGTATTTCTTTTTGTGAAGCAGTACAAGTCTTGATATACATGTAACTGAGAGAATTACCTCAAAATTGTCCTACCTTGTGAGGTAAGACAGTTGGATATACAAGATGGTGGGAATCACTAGAGAGTAGAGACAGAAAACCCCTGTTAAGATAGTCTAACGCACTCCATTGTTGCCATTGATGTACAGAATTACAGAATGATGGTTTCAAAAGCAAGACACCTGAAAGGTACCTACAAGTTGAATTGGATATTTATAAAGTTCAATCTCGTAGATGTATGAATTGACTCTTTAGCATACTCCACCTAATGGATGCCGAAAACTGCAGATATATAGAGACAAACATATATTCACCCAACACTCACAACTCAATATTTTGATGTTTCCTTCAAAATGACATGCAAGTCATGAACTTGTACCTTATTGTATAAAGTTGGCCTAGATTAATTGTACCTGTTGCATTAATAAGAATATAGTTAGAAACTGTTGCTGCTTACTGTGAAGAATGAAAATGAGGTACCTAAAGCACAAACGAATTGAAAAAGGCAAAAACAGTAGAGCATTTTAATCATAAGAACTCATGAAAAGAATAATCCCTAAACTTTGAAGATACTGATGCCCAAAAAAGAAAGAATGAAGTTTAGTCCAGAAAAGTAAATGTGCGCACATTTATCAATTGGCCAACTTCCAATTTCAGTTTCTAACCTGGGAATTCTAGAGCCTTAAATAGATCTTAGCGGAATTGTGGAGTTCCCTAATTAGCAATGCTCGTGCCGTAAGGTGGTTGGGATTCAAGGATGCAATATATATGACAGAACTAACCAAGATATGAAATTGTTGGTAAAATGGTACAAACACTTATTAAGATGTTAGCTATATATTGGGATATAGAACTAACCTTAGCTACTAGAATTGAGCATTACTGTAGCTTAGCTACTGGAATTAAGGAGCATCTGCAGTAGTAAAATGCATCTATTTTATTTCCTCTACCCAATGAAGAGCTATATATCTTATCCATATCATCTCACAATTGTAAATTAAAAAAATGCCCAGGTGATCACAGATGACCCAACTCTTAGGATTTCCTTTTCAGCTTCACACTTCTGTGATTTTAACAAAACCAAGGCTGGTATATTATTTATTGCTTCGTGACCATAGTTACCTTTGTAGATGATGCGTTGCTATCAACCATTTTAAACTAGTTTCAAGAAGTTAGCCTGAAAGACAATAAGCAAAAGAACTAAATCATTAAAATTGGAGTAAGGGAACAGAAAACTTAGATACAGAGAAGGTAGACAATTAGGAAGAGAATTAAGAAGAGAACAAGAGATTTAGCAGGTTTATTGGCTTACAAATCAAGTCTTCAAATCTGTCTAACAACTAATACAATGCATCTATTTATCTATATAATCCTAAACAATAAGCTAACAACTAAGAGGTATCCTAATAACAATAGGCTAAACTATATATTCCTAAGAAAACCCTAAACAGAGTACTTTCCTTATTATATTCTGCATCAAATTCTGTTCGAAACCAAGAACCTCAATTTTGCTAACTGCTAATGAATATAAATCGAACAGGACCTTCACAGTTCTACTCGTTTTCTTTTTCCCCAACGATCGAAACACCTAACCAACAATCAGCATATCCTACTGACATTTTTCAATAGCAAATTTATATTCCCATATAAGCAAGATCAACCAAACGCAAATAAGATGATACATACATGATGAACCTGATATGACAGTCACAATTAACTTCAACCTCATGAATATGAAAAACAGAAAGCAACAAAATAGACAACAAAAACCCTTATTCCAATCCACAGAGAGATATTAGACTGACCTTAAATGAAACAAAAGAAACCCAACACCTTCAATCGTCATAGGACTCAGAAATGACCCGAGAGATGATATGGGTTTTACTCAATCAGTAGATTGGTACAGTTTAAAGCTACAAAAAAAAAAAAAAAAAGAATGAAAGATTTTCACCATCAGCTATTCTGAAATTAAACCCAGAAGTGAAATTAAAACCCTAATTGAGAAATTAAACCCATAAAAATCTCGTGGAATAAAATTTAAACCCATGAGAGAGATCTTAAAAGTTTGCAGGAGCAAGAGACCGGATGACGACGGTGCTTGAAATGGAGAAATTAGCTTCAGTTTGGGAGTGGGTATTCATGCGTAGTACCAGATCGACAGTAAGAAAGCAGATCTAAAGGTTGGGGTATTCGTGGATCTGGGGTCTTCTTCTTTTCGGAGTAAGAGGAGAATTTTGTTATTTTCCTCCAATAGCCAAGTGATAGACTCACCTCACCGAGAGCGGAGTCAATAATTGTAAGGGGTCGGGCAAGGAATTCACTTGAAGTCCTTGCATTTAGATTTTCAATGCAACGATTATGAAAGTATATACAACGACTTTATCACTTTCTGGATTTCAAAAGATTAAATACAAGGACTTCTTACATTCTTTGCAAATGATAAGAGTCAAACGCAAGGACTTGCAATATTCTTTGGATAATATTATCAAATGCAAGGAATTTTAACTCCTTGTCCTTGTATTACAACCCGTTATCTTGTTGTAGTTGTGCAAATCAATCACACATCAATAGCAGCAAACTCAACAAAGCCAAATGATCTGCTCCTCTTTTACTCGGGCACAAAGTCTTTGAGGTAAGGTGGAGCTTGGGTATTTCTCTTTGGTTTCAGAGTAGATGCCCATGCATCATTAGTGATGTTAATGAGATATCTCAGCACCGTCTCCTGAAGTCGAGTATAGCACCGGTGTTTCCAATGTTTGGTGAGCCTGACCACTTCTAGTGTGCGTAGGTGTGATCATGTTGCGAGTTATATGGAGGTCTCCATTTTGTCCGAGCTTTCGATCGATGCAATAGGGGTGAGGTGGAGATCTGGTTCTAGGCTTGGCTTGCTAGGGTGGCCAACAATTGGATCTTTGATTCTGGTTGATGGCGTTAATGACGTGGCTAATGGCAACAACCGGTGCTAAGGTTACCTTGGCTTTGGCCTTTTCTCGGCTTTGGGTTCAAGTTAGAGCCAGTTGGCCCTTGTTTATCCTGGGTTTCTTGCGCATGCTTGGTTCCTTTGTTGTTTGAGTTTTTAAGGAGAATGTCTTGCCTCTCTCGATTGTTATTAATCTATTTAGGTCGATCTGGTCTAAGTATGGACCTTTTGGGTGATTGAATGATCCCTAATAATACTTGTTAAAGTGGTTCCTATCATGATTTCTTTTTGAAGTTGGTAATTATCTCGAATTTGACTAGCATGTTCAAGAGACTTATGAATAAAAAGTTGCTCTTATTTGTTTGCTACAACAAGAGACATTTTATTTGTATCACTATTACATGCATAAGTGAACGAAAGACACAACAATGATTTTTCACTAGTAGGCATGAAGCTATTCTTTGTTTGTAAAGTTGGCTTTTTAGCAAGCTCATGATATGCAATGAGTTGTATATGCTTACTTAGGGTTTATAGCGTAAGAACCGTTCCCAATTTCCTTTTTCTTTTTTTTTTGTTGTTGTACCTAAGTGTGTGCATGAGACCAAAACAAAAGATCTGTTTATGAAGAATGAAGACCAATACTGAAAAACAAAAGATTTCTATAGAAAAGAGAAAAAAAAAAAAAAACAAAAGTTTTCTTAAACAATAAGCCAAGGGTATGTACGAAAAATATAGGGTGCAAATTGTAATTTTGCGAAATACAAAACTCCACTAAACCAAAGTCCTGAGCTCACATCTTCCAAATACTCCCAATCACTGAATTTCTTCCTCTCTACGACGCCTACGCTTCCCCCACCGGCTTCCTCTTTCCCTAACCACCGTCCGGCTCCGACCAGAAACCAAGACGCCCACCGCCTCCGGTACGATTTCTGATCTCTCACTTCCCCATCCCCTTTTTATCTTCTTCTCAAATTTCCAAAACCCTAACCCCCAAACCATCTCAGCTTCCCTCTCACTTGGATTCAAACCAATCTATCTTAATTTTGGTTTTCCGATCGATTTAGTTTGTTTGATTTCTGTCTCGATTTTGTTTTTGCTTTTTTTTTTTTTTTTTTTTTGTTCTTAGTGCAGTGCTCGATCTCTGTTCTCTGTTTGAAAAAGGTTATATTGTGAAGTTTTATCGCTTTTGGTGTTGGATTTTACGAAGGAATAGTTTATATATCATCTACCATGGAGATTTATTGCAGTAGCTGCTAATGTATGTGTTGTTGCTTGGAGTATTCTCATGATAGCTCAATAAATGCGACTTAGTTCAAGAGAATTGGGCCTAGTTCATGTTGCTTCTTGTGTATATGGTTATTTCGTGGACTGCCGGTTCGGTATTTTCTGTTTGAGGTTTCTTTTTGCGGTTTTGATGCAGGACAAAGGGGAGTAATTTGTAGAAAGGTTTGATTTAGGCCTTTTTACTGATGCTAAATTGTTGGTTGATGGGGGTTATAAAATACTAGCATCACACCCGCTAGGTTTACTGGTATCAGACTTAGGGTTAGGTTTCATTGACAAATCTAGATAGAATTGTAAGCTGCAATTTCTTAGTGCAAAGCCTGGGAGAAAACTAGCAAACAGGGGTTATTTAACCCCATATCACATTTATAAAAGGCAGCAATCCTGACAGTTGGAGCCATTATTTAATTTAACATTCCCAAGCCCAATTGAGCAAGATCCCAAGTAAAGCCTGTTATTATCTAGCGAGTACTCTTTGCATTGTGGATCACACTCGGTCCTAGAATGCTCTTTACTACCCTTTTGATACCTAGCTGCCACTCAAGTCCTCCATCCTGTTTTTTTATTACCTATTGATTTGTATTGGTCATTTGGTATGTATAGACTTTAGAGCCTTTGTTTATTATTGGCTTTGTTTTCACTTTCACATTTGGGTGAAAAGGACACTCGATCAGTTTCCTATTAGGTTTCATTTGCTTCAAGTAGAATTTGACATGACGCGGTGTCTTTTTTCTTTTTGGGGTTTGTGGTCTCTCCTTCATCTGCATTTGGGTTAATAGCAGTCCAAACTGATTTTTGTGTTTTGTGCAATTACCATGTTCTTAGAAATTAGTCTTTCATCTTGTCTTGGTATAATTGATTGACTCTTTGATCTGTACCCTAAGTTATTCCGTTGGTATCTTAAGGGAATGTGGAGGAGTAATAAGAGTTCCCATTGAACACTTCCATCCATTGGTGTCTTTCATCTTGTCTGGGTATAATTGATTATCATTGTGAGCTGTACCCTAAGCTATTCTGTTAATATCTTGAGGGAATGTGGAGTAATAAGAGTTCCTATTGATCACTTCCATCCATTGGTGTCTTTCATCTTGTCTTGTTACATGGAAATTTTTTGTTGTTTGAAAACCTAAAGCTCTTTGGAAATAACAAACCTGCTCCAATTTATACGTTAATTTAACCTAAAAATGTAGCTCTCTTTAGACGGGAAACCAGTGTATGATATTACTAAGACTACCTACATAATTTTAGCTCTCATTTCTTTTCATATGGTTTCCAAAACCTTTAACAAATAATTTTCCCAAATCTGTCCAGCTTTTGAAGAATCTAATCAAAATGATAAACTGACTTTGTTTGTGTTCTGACATTTGATTTTGCTTAGAGGTTAGCCTAAAGTTCCTTGACTGGCAGAGGTGAGCCTAAACCAGCAGAGGTGACCCTAAAGTTCCTTGACCAGCATAGGGTTAACCTGTCTTTCAACCTAAAACTCGTCTAACTGATTGGACTGTATCAAAGATATAATGTGCCAGATGCTAACACTTTATGCATAGACTTAGGTTAGCAAAATAGAAAATGATAGCTTTTTGGTTGGCTTAACTTGCTTTTCTTTCTTTAGCCGAACCAAATAGATATAATTTGGAAGTTCCTTTTTTTGTTTTGTTCTTTTTTTCTTTTCTTTTGGGTTTTTAACAGGCTCCCTATGTGTAGCTTTGTAGCAGAAGAAAACCCAGAACAAGAAGATGAGTAGCATAGGAACAGGCTACGATCTCTCAGTCACCACATTTTCTCCTGATGGCCGTGTATTCCAGATTGAGTACGCAACCAAAGCTGTTGACAACTCTGGGACTGTTATTGGGATCAAATGCAAGGATGGAGTTGTTATGGGTGTGGAAAAGCTCATTGCATCAAAGATGATGCTGCCTGGTTCGAACAGAAGAATTCATTCTGTTCATCGCCACTCTGGCATGGCAGTGGCAGGATTAGCAGCTGATGGCAGGCAGATTGTTGCCAGGACAAAGTCGGAAGCTACCAACTATGAAAATGTCTATGGTGATCAGATTCCTATCAAGGAACTTGCTGAACGTGTTGCCAGTTATGTGCATCTGTGCACACTATATTGGTGGCTCAGACCTTTTGGATGTGGGATCATCCTTGGAGGTTATGACAGAGATGGGCCACAATTGTACATGGTTGAACCTTCTGGTGTTTCTTACAGGTATTTTGGTGCAGCAATAGGGAAGGGAAGGCAGGCTGCTAAAACAGAGATTGAAAAGTTGAAGCTTTCAGAATTGACTTGTCGGCAAGGTGTTATTGAAGTAGCCAAGATCATTTATGGAATACACGATGAGGCGAAGGACAAAGACTTTGAATTGGAAATGAGCTGGGTCTGCGATGAATCGAACCGTCTGCATCAGAAGGTTCCAGATGAGCTTCTAGAGGAAGCAAAGGCAGCGGCAAGAGCAGCATTGGAAGAAATGGATGCAGACTAATTGAAGCTGGAGGATGTTTGGGAGAACAGAGTTTCACTTCCAAAATAAACAAAACTTTGGCGTGTTTTCTTTGTCCTGATGAACTTGGCTTTACTGTTCCTTTCTATTTACTTTCAGTTCATCTGGTTTTAGATACTTATGAACGGATTAAGTAGTTTGATTTAGTTTCATCTATGAAATTGTTATTGGCACAGTGAAAATGTCATCCTGCACTTTTTCTATTTGTGATTTAATGGTTTTATCAGTTGACGTACTGAAACTAGCCCTTCATTGAGCAACAGAAGTTTCTCTCAACGTTTGCACGAGACTTAAATGACTTCCACCCGACTATGCAGTCGAATGGAAGAACATATGACAGTCGACCTGCTTGTTATGCCATGCGTATCCCTTTTGTGGTGGGAATGATATTTGTGGTGCTCGATAATTTTGATTGAAAATTCAGTGTACATTCATTAAGAGGATTGAATAACATTCAGGAGGGAAGATGGCCACTTGAATGGCTCCGCGCCTGTCACGAACGAGGTCAATAACACAAGGGAAGATGGCCGCGCTGCATGGGTCCCGTCACAAACTGACCATTATCAAATGCCAAAGGTCTTGAAATTAGCCAAGTGGTGAGAAAGTGTGAGAAATTGGGTTAAGAGTAGACTAAATCAAAGAAGAAATATGGATATGATCGGTTTCGAACCAGAGATGAAACATGAAAATGATCAAAATGCCAAATGCATGGAGTCAAAACACAAAACAAAGTTATATTTCAAAACAACCGATGACATCCATCATCCTTCCTAGCTACTCCACCAAAACCAGGACATAATGGCATAATGCTATTGTACTCACAGAAACCATCCATTATATTTTGGCAACGACAGAAAAGTTTTAATTTAATTTGAAAGAAAGGTGCAGCTTAGTAGCTCACTCGAAATGTCTCTGATCTCTACAATAAAGAAAAAGAAAATGTCTACAAATGCAGAAAATTGAAATGCATAGAGGCAAATCTGTGCTCGATGTTGGTACACTATACTTCCATTAAGATGGCTTGGATATCAGATTAAAACCATAAACTACAACCACAATTGAGTGATAACAACTGAAAACCATTTTCCTTTGTTCTTTTGTGTTAACAAAATATAAGCACCCTGTACTTTTGGATATAATATAAGCAGCAACAAAGTGTTACACGCTTGCCATCAAAGTGAACTATCTTGTAAACGAAAGCATCGTGGTTCGAATTCAGTTCCATTTGTACCAACATAATCATAACTACCTTTAGTATTTAAGTCAAAATGTATGGAACCCCTCTCAACCTTGAGCTTTGAATCTTTATTTTCTTCTCCAATATTCCCTTCTTCATAAATCTGGAAGGTCGAACCATTGCTCTTCTTATAAGCCTCATTCATCTCTATTATGTTTACTCTTCTCTCTTCTTCGCTAATATTCTCCATGAAGTTTGATAGAGCCAAATTGAAGTCTGTCAATTGCGCTCTTGTGGCTTCTGCAGTAATTGGCCCCTTCATGTCAATAGAGAGGCCCTGTTGAGCTCTCTCTAATATAGCTTGTAAGTACTTCCCTTGGGCTTCTATTCTCATTTGCAACTTCTTTTGAACCTAATAAAATGTGGCAAAATTAGATATGAGTACAAGGGATGCAGTCAACTAATTTTATCCGACGACTGTTATTCCCATTCCCAATTTGACATTCTGCATTAAAATGTGGCAAAATTAGATATGAGTACAGGGGCACATGATGTGGCTGCATAGACAAGACTCCTTCAAGGAGAAGTTTGAGGGATCTCAGTGAAGCCAGTAACAATGATGCTGATAATCAGCTTTTAAGCTTTGAGCCATTACCATCAGAATTGTATGTAAACAATTCCCAACTTCTGTTTTTTTTAGTCTGTGTGATTGGTTTCTGAGTTTCATTGTGTAATTGGGAGGGAGTAGTCTGATTTTGGTTGTCAAATTTTAGTTTTTGGTTACAATACATGTTCTATATATAAGACTAGTTATATACATAAATACAACTAATTTATACGTAAGGCTTACGCCTTACGCCTCAAGGCGAACGCCTTGCTGAGGCTCTCCCGAAAACGCCTTGGCTACGCCTCAGCCTTTTAAAACATTGGTCTTAAGGCTCTCATGAAAAAGAGTCCAGGATGATAAACAAGCATCGATCATTAATTATTGAGCATGAAAAATATAAGCTAGTAAACTGTTTGACCATGAGTGCTAATGGCAAAACAACATACCTCGAGTTGCTCTTGCAATCTGTTCTGTACTTCAATCTGACACTTGAGTTCCTCCGAAAGCGGAATTGTTCTGTTTTCAGTATTACTATTGATCAGTATCCAGGTTGGGGATCTTAAGATCAGAAATCACACAAATCCACCTAAGAACATTAATGAGGGACTAATCATAGTTTGACTTTGTTGGCCATCTTCCTGCTTAGCATAATAAGAAGGTGCAAGTAGAAACGAAAAACCGTTGTTGCTATTTTGGGTTACTAGAATACCTCTTATTTCTAATAAAGGCACATTCTCTACTACGGAAAATGTTGTCTAAAAAAAGGGCAACAATTTAGATTTATTTGATAGAAAAATTTGAAAAGTAAGAAATGTAGTTGACAAGTACCAGTTTAACTCTAGCTCTCATCTCTTTTAACATTTTAAATCTGGCACTCATCTATCTATAAAAAGTAAGCACATCAGTTGACAGCAAAATTTGAGAACAGTTGGAAACTCTAATAAAGAATATATAAAACCCAAGGAGTAATTAATTGTAGTTGACAAGTGCCAGTTTCACATACCCTTGTTCTGCATTACCTCTTGAGGATTTGGTGGTTGACCCTGTGGAATGATGATTACTGAAATGTACAAATGAATCCCCTAAAATTGTAAAAGGAAAAGGCATAGTGTAAGAGTTCCAAGGCCGAAAACATAGAGCGAAACACAAAACATATATGGATGAAAAATGACAGAAGAACAATAAAATGAGTTCTCATGCATCAGAAATGTTGTGTTTGCCACTTTATAATTGCTAACAGAATCCTAGATAAATAGGGTCAACTAGTTTTTTGAAATGAGTTTTCAAATCATCAGTTGTTCATTTTACTATGGAATTTAATGTGTATCAAGATTTATAAAGAGCTCACCATTGTTCTCTCTGCCTTGTTCTGCAGAATTTTGTTTCCGAGATTGCTGTCCGAGTCTATACTTCTGCATAATGACTAGTTTAGCTATGCATGCACTGATGCATCAAAACACCAGTGATTGAAAGAAGTAAATACTGACTAGGGAGGGGAAATTAGATACGAAAAGAAGAAATTAGGAGGCAAGGCTATACCTGCAAATGGCTTTTCAAATGGTACAATGTCAATCCCTTCAAGCCCATTAGCCTCAAGACAGACTTAGGAGTGGCCTCTGAAAACAGAAACACTCTTCAATATTAAATTCTCATCAGAGAATTGAAAGGACCCATGTACCTGCCTAATGATGTTCATAATTTGCATGCTTATAATATTGCTATACTGAGATAAATTACTACTTTCATTAGAATTCGTGCAAATTTGATATAAGAACACAGAACCTACAAACTATCAGAGCTTTATAAGTTGTACCCTAACCATTAAGGCCAATAAAGTCGATCTATACAACTCGTGACCTTGTTCTGTTATCAAATGGGATTCATTCATCAGCTAAATAACTTCTTCGGTACTAAAACCGACAATCTAACTGCATAAGATATCAAATAAAAATGAAAAAAAAAAAAAATACTCTACTCATGTTTTATAATACTACTGCATTGTATCCTCGAAATGTCAGCTTCTATTGGAAAAGAAAAAAAAAAAATCCTAGTTTTCAATCCAAGAAATAACAAAAGTAAAAACTAGACGAAGAGGTGATTATAAAGAGGAAGGAGCTAGGACATACTGTCAGGGCCACCGAGCTTAGTGACGGCGTCGACAAATCTGCCGTGAAGATCCGGCGTCCACCTCAGCCGGGGCTTGGGGTCTCTGGTCATCATCACCCCATTCTCGTACGGACAGCTGATCTCTTGGCCGCTGCCGCCGTAGTTGTAGTTCATCTCCATCCCAAACTCCCAAGTTGCACTGCTTGGAATTACTCTTCGCACAGAACCAGAGCCCGCCGGAGAAGGAATAAGTTTAGGGAAGAGAGAGGGAGAGAGGAAGCATCGGTGGAACAAGAAACAAGAAGAATGCGTTGTTTTCAGCTCACACTAGGGTTTATATATTAAAAACTGAAAAGGGGAGAGAGAGAGAGAGAGAGATGCATGTTGTGAATAGTTGGAGAGGAAAGGTCGGCGACGAATCTGAAGAGAAAGGCGAAGCAACACGTGGGAAGACAGCCAGCGTGGAATATTCGAAAGTCTTCTCCTTCTTCTTTCTTTCTGGTCTCTACGAGGACGAGGACGAGGACGCGAGGTGAGAGCACTGTAGTAATAATAGTAATGGAGAAATGGGGAGGGGTCATTTCGGCCTTTAGGGCATAGACATGTGCAGGGGGAGACACGTTGCGCGACCACCGCATGCGACGGGACTGCAGAATATTCTCACTGCCCGAGGAGGGGGTGTGTGGGGCCCTCCGGGCATTTTGTCCGTGACGAATATTGTTCTGTCCTGTAGTCCCCAGTTCATGAGAAGGGTTAGATTTGGTTGACATTGGATTTTTTTGTTTAAGAATTGGGGGGATCTGGTGATCATGGTTTTTATCAATTATGAGAGGGGGTTTGCCGGTGGATAAGTAGGGCGCTTCCAACAAGGGAAATGATGCTTCGACTAGTTAATTGGTTTCGTTAGAACAAAATAATGAGTAATGAATAGTCTTTGTTTCAAATTGATGGTTAGTACTTACTACTTACTAGAGTTTGAGTCACGAGTGACGTGAACAACCTCTCTATCATAGCAATTTGTCGTATTTTTTAATGCAACCTGTTCAAATAGTACAGGTCTTAAAACCGACATTTGTATGAAAATTATGAACTCGGAGTGTAAAACTTTAATTATGCATCGTTGACACAACACCATGCTCTTCCTTTGATGATATAGCTGGGCTAGGGGGTTATCCAAATTACGTCAGTTATGCCAAAAAAAAAAAACTGATTTGCCACAGCCAAGGGAAGAAACCCGCTTCAATCACGAAAATAATAAAATTAGAAAAAGTTAATAGAAATAAACTCAATAATATCAAGGAAACAAACAGACGTGAGTTAGGCCAAAGAAAAACTCACCAACAAAGAGTAAGTAAACCTAAACAAAGATGTTACCCAAGAAGAGTCAAGTGCGCCAACCAGCCAAAGCCTTAACTAGGACCACCCTCTCCTCCAACAGACGACGTTGTTTGGGCTAGGGGTGGACTCTGTTAAATCGATTTAGTTTTTCGATACTAAAATCGCACTGAAAATTCAGTTAACTGATCATATTGATTAACCTAAAAGTTAGTCGGTTACGATTAATTCAACCGTGTTGACTCTAATGACATGATCCTTATTTTTCATAAATAAAAAATTCCATCTTGAATTGTAATTGTATATTATTAGTAATTAACATACATAAAAGACCAACCAGACAATATAATTAAATATATTATATATAGCACGAAACCGTAAGGCCGAAACCTCTCTCCTTGAGAAACCGTAAGGCCGGTCTTTCTGAGTGCGAATTCGTGCTCGTCCGGTGGCGCCCTGCCGTCTAGGCTGGCCTCCGGTGGCGCTGACGTCTTGGGCGCTGTTGCTAAATGGGTTCTTGATGTATATTGTTCGAGGGAGCTCCTTGGGTGGTTGTTTGTACTTAGGGTATACCGGATGGCTCTGGCATCACTTTTCTGGGGCATCATCTCTAAGCGGTGCTTGTGCTGACCAAGACAGGAAGACCTTGTTGATAGCGGCTTGGATCGACGGCGGTGAGGATTATGAGGCGCTGGATCGAGGCGGTGCTGTTTTGTGGCGGTGTGGAGCGTGAAGATTTGGGTCGTGGCGGCACAGGCTGGGCTGAGCAGGTCAGGCGAAACTGCTACGGATGGTACGTACGACATGGCGTCTTGGAGATGGATGTGGGCCTTGACCAAGCCGGGCCTGATGGGCTCTGACTGGGAACTTCTTCCCTTATGTTTTAGCTTGCCTTTTACAATAAATTCATTTTAGGAAGCTAATGCACTTTTGGGTGCACTGTTTGTACCTTAGCGCCTCTAGAGTAGTACCAAAGGAGGACTCCCACTATATCTACATACATGAATGTATAATGAGTGAGTCTATTTCTATGTACCACTGTAGGTACTACCACTTTCTTCTTGTTTGTCTGTAGATGGCAGCGAAAGGGTATGTAACAACCTATTCTGGCTTTAGATGAATATATTAGCACCAGTTTTGTGTTTGACTAAAAAATTGAATATATTATAGCTGCTTTAGGGAATCGATATTTGAGAGAGAATTTGATGTGTTTTCATCGATAATAGAGGCCTCCTTATATAGAGGATTACAAACATAGAATCAGAGTTGTACATGGAAACATAATCGTACAATGATTGGATATCTACGAATATCTCCAAGAATATCTCTAATATTAACCCTATTACAACTTGCACAAGTAACCTAGAGTTTGGGCCAAACACATATTCTGGATATACTTGAACACTCCCCCTTGTGTCGCCCAAACGTGATGCTCCTCTCGTTGCCTCTTCAAAAACCTTGCCGGGTAACAAAAACCCAGTGGGACAAAAATAACCTCGGTCAAAGGAGAAAATGAGTACAACACACCCTTCACGTTTCGAGACCATACATGTAGACATCTCCCCCCTGATGTCTGCATCTCCCCCTGATGACTACGGTCATGAGAGTTCGGATAACTTCGGTAAAAATTGCTACCAACATGTTTCTCGAAAGTGGAATTAGGCAATGGCTTAGTGAACAAGTCTGCCACACTATCCTCAGATCAAACCTAGTTCACTTTGATCTTGAGGAGAGTCTGTTGTTGCTGATGATCCTTGGTGTTGTCGCTTTTGATGTAGCATTGCTTCATTTGTTTAATACATTAATTTGTTCAATACAAGCAGCATTATCCTCATAAATGATCGTAGGCTCATCTATGGTAGACTTCAAACCACAATTGCTTCGAACATGCGTAATTATGGATCCAATCCACATACATTCACGAACTACTTCGTGAAGTTCGTGAAGAGCAATAATCTCTGCATGGTTAGAAGATATAGCGACTAGGGTCTGTTCTGTAGACCTCTAAGATATCGCAGTCTTACCCATGGTGAACACTTAACCAGTTTGGGAATGACCTTTGTGTGGGTCAGAAAGATAACCAACAACAACAAAACCTTCCAAAACGCCAATGTTGTTTTGGGATGGGGATAAAGGATCCAGGCCAGTGTTGGCGACGTTCCTGGTGTGTGATGGGTCCGAATTCATCATCTTTCTGTAGGGATAGAACAAACGTATATCACCAGTCCAATGGCGTCGCGTTGGCGCATAGCTATGTCTAGCTAACAAGTTCACTACAAATAAGATGTCTAATCTTGTACATTGAGCTAAGTACAATAATGCGCCTATTGTACTCAAGTAGGGCACCTTCGCCTCTAGCACATCTTCGTCATCATCCTTCAGACGAAGATGATCATTTTCAGGATCAAGACTACGGACGATCATGGGGGTGGTTGAAGGCTTAACATTGTCAAAACGCCTAAGCATCTATCAACACGATGCTCAAGTTCCAAACCGAGACATAATCATGTTCTCCCAAGATCCTTCATCGCAAACTCGGATTTCAAGTGTTCAGCAGTTTCCCTTAACTCTTTAAGGGCTTCCAATGAAGATCGTGTCCAACATGAACTGCGATAGAATCCGAAACTTGTCTTAGAGACGCGAGGGCATTCACATATCCCTTCCCAATCAAATAGTCACTTTAGTGAGTGTTTCAACCTCATTGCAAACGCGCTCCGTGGTCTAGAACCACTTGACTTGGGTAAATGAAGTTCACCATGAACCTTCATGTATATTCCATATCTAGATCCCCATAGAGATATATAGTGACCACATTCGTAAGCTGCATGTTCAGTTATTCGGAAACTACCAAACTGACAGGGTAGTGGAGTGTAATGACATCCATTACTAGAGAATATGTCTCATCATAGTCGATTCCAGGGCGTTTTGTGAGAAGCCTTGCGCCATAAGGCAAGATTACCATCTCATTTTCTCATCACGTTTTCTAACAAAGTCCCATTAGACAATAGGTTTTATGCTAGGAGTTGTTGGCATCATTGGCTCAAAAAACCTTCATCGTCGTTAGAGAATCCAACTTAACCTAGATCACATCTTTCCATTTAGGCCAAATTTTTCTACGTTGGCATCCATTCATCAACGGAGCATAGTTCGATATCATCGGACTCAACAAACTCATGCGCGAATACATCATCAATCATGATGGAATTTATATCCCACGTCTCATGTACACTAGTGTAATTTTCATAGAGCTCTATATTCTCAAGAATAGGTTCTGACGTTGAGGCGTCCCCCAACGATAACCATAATCAGGAACATTATCATGAGACGGATTTTGAGTGTCAATGATCAAATGATTGGATTGTGCCAAAGTATCCTTCGAACCCACGGGCCTCCCACGCATCCTAGCTAGGGCCATGGCCTGTAACGTCAGAGTGCCATTCTTTATGGCGTTGGTGTCATGCCTACCTTCATGTAGGGTGGCGTTACGTCCTCTCGTAGGGACATCCATTTGTTGCAAGAATGTTTGCAGCAGATATGTGTGATCTCGTCACTTTAACGAGGATCGAAATAAGACATAGCAGGGACAGACCACGACAATTCATGTCATTCCTGCTGAACATCTGTGTTTTTATCTACCCCTAACGATGAGACGGCTGTCTCATCAAAGTGACAATCCACAAATATAGTGGTAAAGATATCGTCTAGCAAGAGTATTAAGTGGCAGACGATTGTTGGAGTCTCATATCCAACGTATTTACACAATTCGTCAATGAGGACCCATCGTAATGCGCTGTGACAGCGCAATAGGCACATAAATGGCACACTCAAATATGCGTAAGTACGAGATACTTGTATCCAGTCACTAGCTGTAATGCAGAGATAGATTGAGTGGGCGGTGGGTCGTAGACGAATTAGCATAGCTGCATGCGATATTGCATCACCCCAAGCGGATATAAGGAGATTGGTGCGCATTATCAATTTCCGGGCTACCATTGTAGTCGTTTCTGCGAGACCATTTGGGTGTGTACATGGGAATATGATGTCCAACATCAGTCCCATTGCAATGACCATCGAAAGTTTTCGATGTAAACTCTCTAGCATTGTCAAGTCTAATTGACTAAATAGGATGATCTGAGAAGTGAGCCAGTTATCATATGATATGTGTTAGGAGTGTAGTATAAGCAGCATTTACAGGTGGCCAATGGCATACCACGTGACCAGCATGTTTGCGTGTCAACCAACATCATGAAATATTTAAACGTTCGCAAGTTGGTTGAATCAATCCTATTTTTATATCATTTGCATAGGACGGTCTTAGTCCTAATTTCCCTAAAGAACGAGCTTTGTAAAATGAGCGAGAGGCCTTAGAAGTAACCAATGAGGATTTTGGTTGGGCTTGAGCATCTGAAACGCCATTTGAAGAAAAGTTAGTGATTGCAGCATCACCTGGGGCGCCATCACCATGATGGACACCATTCATAGCGTCATGGATAGGGACTGTGCCAGCCCTAGGCTGGTGGTGGACGGCGGCGGCACCAGAGGCAGCGGCAGCGGTCACATTTAGTCCCGGAATCAACCTTTGATTCATGCTTCGTTTTGCTCGAAAGAATGGATGTCCGTGTGAAGTCTTTAGTAGACGGATCATCATATCATGACTAGGATGACCTATCCTGTCGTGAAAAAGCCAATATGTGTCTAAATCCAAGAAATCTTCTCTTATAACTTTATTGGATTTAATAACTCGAATAGTGGCGACATAAAATCCACTAGAGAGACACATACGTTTCTCTAAGATGCATCTTTATACACAATCATTAGAGGTAGTGCAAAGGAACTCTTTTTTGTTCTCTACATGCATTTCTGCATGGAATCCGTTGGCTATTCATAGGGTGCGATTTTCCCTAGGAGTGTAGAGAGTTTCTGTGACAGTAATCAAGGTGCAATTTGGCAAGGGGAACTTGAGCTATTCCATGTCCTTGAACTAATTCTGATGGCCCAGCCATCGAAGTCACAAAGTAATATGCTCAGAATCAAAATGGAGTCATAATGAAAAGAACTCGAATTTTTATTCATAAGCCAACGGAATACATCATTGTTTCTTAACGTACCATTAAGAGAATCTAATCCAAATTCTAGCTAATGCAAAACAATGGTAGTCGTTTGACTTCTTTTGGTAACTCCAAAATAAATATGACCAGGTGAGTAGAGAGATGTTGGTGGAGCAAAGCTCGCTTAAATACCACTTATCTCAAAACCTTCTTAGATATCATACTCACTTTGGATGAGCCTAGTAGAAGAAAAACTAAACCAATGACATTTACTACAAAATATATGGCAATTGCCTATTACATCTCTTGGAAAAATAAAGACTTAAACTAAATTGGCGATCTATTGATTCCGGCCAGATTTGAAGTCTTCAACCCTTCACTCTAGATCATTTTCTTGATCTTCTTGTTCCACATAATGAGCTTCTCTTGATTCACAATATGCTTTGTAGTCGGTGACAATATCTTCACGAGCTCTACAAATGTGTGCACAATGACCGGATACTCCATATCGGGAACATACATCTTTGTGCTTAGACTCCATTGATTGAGGCGCTTTGAAAGCGTCATTTGGATAGCTCTTAATGTTGGTGGCCCCACCAACATGGCCAGAGGCGTTGCCTCCCTTTCTCTTCCCAAGTTGACCTCTTCGGTTCCGTGTTCGCCTATTTTGGCAGTTACCTTCCTCATTAAAGCGAGAATATGGACCAAAATGTCCAGAAATGTCCCTAGATTTAGGGTTTCGCTCTTGGCGCCCTCCCTTAGGGGCGTGATTATAATTGGATTCCGGAATATGTTCTGTTCCCACGGGTCTCAAATTATAGTTACATGGATGTTGTCATGCTTTTCAGCAACATTCATGGCTCCAATGAGCTCATGATCGAAATCTTGTGATCCGTCCTGCAGTAACATTGATTCGATAGTTCTTAGTAACCATCAAAGCAGAGACGGGGAAGGTAGAGAGAGTCTTCTCAATCAACATCGCATCTGTGATATCTTTTTCATAGAATTCCATCAAGGATTTAATGTGAAGTGCTTCTGAGTTGTTGTCAAGAACTGACTTGAAATCACAGAAGTGGAGGCTATATCATCTCACTTCTAAGTCAGGAAGCAGGGAGTCACGGACATTGCCAAATTTTTCTTCGAGTGACACCCACAGCCTTCTGGGGTCTTCTTCAATCATATACTCATACTGGAAAGAATCATCCATATGACGAGTCATTAGGATGATGGCTTTCGCGTTATTTGTCTCCAAGGCTGCTCTATTTGCTTCCAAAGCTTGAGCTTGCTCAACAGTTAGAATGTCTTGGCTAGGCCCAAGAATCGTATCCAGGATTTTTTCGGCCTTGAGATGCTGGCGAACATCACGTACCCACTTGTGATATCCAGAGCCAGTTGTTCCCAATGGAGCAAAGTCCAGTTTGTTCAAGTTACTCATCCTGAAAAGAGAACAAGAAAAAGGATTAGTTTTGGAGCGGAAAAAAGCTACCACGAAAGCAATAGAAATTTTTTAGCGTAATCGCTTCCAAGAAATTAGGAATTTTTTAGCGTAATCGCTCCTAAGAAATTCTATTCCAAGAGGTATTGGATTAGATAGAAACAATGATGCTTGTGATCGATCGTATCTTCTCAACAAACTCTAAGTTCAGAGGTCTCAACAAGCTCCAAGCTTGGAGATAGCACGAACTCTCACAGTTCGGCTTTTGGTCTTCCCTATGAAGAAGAAAGGAGTGTAGAAGGAAGGAGGTTGCAAGTCCCAGAGAAAAAAAAATTGAAAATATGGAAAGCAGAAACATTTTATAAAAAATACATTTTTTTCTTTGACTTTGACTAAAAGTGTGCGCCGCTTGCTCTTCCTTTTTTTCTTTTTCTTTTTCTTTTTCTTTTTTTTCCTTCTTCTACCAGCACGTGGGCTGCTTCCTCTTTCTTTCTTTGCTGCCTTTGACTGAAAATGTGGGCCTCTTCCTTCCCCTTTTTGTTTTTTTCTTTCTCTTCTGCCTTTGACCTAGAGCTCCTTCTTCCTCCTTCTATGTGTTTTTTTCTTTTCACTGGCAAAGCAAGCAGGAGCTGCTGCTGCTTCGGTGCTGAGGGTGCGCAAGAGAGCTAGGCAGGACAGAGGCAAGGCTGTTGCTCGTGCTGGGCGGAAGTTGCTAGGGCTTGAAGGCTACGATATTAGGGTTTCAGGGCTAGGACTTCGTGCTGATATGTTTTAGGGAATCGATATTTGAGAGAGAATTTGCTGTGTTTTCATTGATAATAGGAGTCTCTTTATATAGAGGATTACAAACATAGAATCAGAGTTGTACATGGAAACATAATCGTATAATGATTGGATATCTACGAATATCTCCGAGAATATCTCTAATATTAACCTTATTACAACTTGCACAAGTAACCTAGAGTTTTGGCCAAACACATATTCTGGATATACTTGAACTAGCTTATATATAATTTAAACCTATAAGAAATGTAGAAATAAATAAATAAATTAAAATTAGGGCATTTTCATTTTACCTCCCTGATATTTACACCCTAAATCATTTGTGCCCCTGCACTTTTAATTTCATCACACGTGCCCCTGTACTTACCAATTTCAATCAATCTTGTCCAACCCTTGGCTTTTTTTGCCAACTATTTTGTGATATATTTTTGAGTTTTTATCACCAATGGTGTCTAACTTTTTTACACCGGACAAGATGATACCCAGCTTTCAAAAGTGATCAAAATGATACCTAAATTTTTAAAAACAAATTAACTTGATACCCAACTTTCAAAAGTGATCAAAATGATATCTAAATTTTTAAAAACAAATCAACTTGATACCTCGGCTTATTTTTTGTAACTTCTCTGTTAAAATTGATCACATATGGTGCGGTGTTTTGTGAGTGAGGTTATAATAGTATTTTGACGCAAATTTTTTTTAATTATTTTTCATTTTACTTTGTTGATTCTCTTCTTCTTTCATCTCTACCCTCCCCCTTCTTCTTTGTTTCTTCATAAGGTGGGAAACATCCCAACTTTATTGTTTCTAAGATCGACGGTGGAATTGAAATTGAATGGAAGATTTTAATTCTATAGAAGAAGAAGATTGGGTTATAGATGGTTGATGGCCTCTCTGACCATAAATCACTTCAATTTCTGGGTTTGATTTTGCATCTGTGCATTTCTATATTCAATTTCGGATTCCAAATTTTCGAATTCAAATTATAGAAAGCTCACTAATTGCAGAAGAACGAGGAAGAAGGAGAACAGAAAAAGAGAAAGAGAAAGAATTGGAGGATAATATTGTCATTTCAAACTAAAAATTGAGTGAAATGTGGTATATACTCTTAGTTTTAACGGAGATGTGACAGAAAATGGACGGAGGTATGAAGTTGATCAATTTTTACAAGTCTATATACCTCTTTGATCACTTTTGAAAATTGGGTATCATTCTGTCCGATATAACAAAGTTTTGACCTTAGTGGTGATAAAAACCCTTTTGAAATTATAGTCACATACGATATAATTTTGCATGCCAAATGAGTGAATCGTCATCATACAAGAAAGCCCATTAGAGCCACATTTTCAATTTACAAAATACTTGACAAAAAAATAAATTATCGAACATGATTGATTAAATTGGAGAGCACATGGATATATGTAATGAAATTAAAAGTGCAGAGCCGTAACTGATTTACCATGTAAATGTTAGGGAGATAAAATGAAATTAGCTCTTAAAATTAAGTTACAACTGAAAGAAACTAAAAGTAGCAGTAGGAAATTAAACACATTTAAAAATGAAAGGAAACAACCACCACAGGTGGTCGAGTTGGTAAGAGCCTCCAGGTGTGGAACCCCCACACCCGGGTTCGAATCCCGCCGACGCTTATTGGAGTTAAATCCCAATATATTCTTGGTGGCCAGGGGGGAGGAAGCGTTCTGACAAGATCTCCCGAGCACGGATTAGTCTCTGGGCCTAGGAAGCCTTTGAGGACACCGTGTGATTGACAAATCAAAAAAAAAAAATGAAAGGAAACTACCTTAAAAAACAAAAACCCAAGGAGTGTCTTTTCTCTCAACCAAAACAATCTCCACGACTATGCCCTAGCTCTTCCACATCCTCCATGACCTCCATCGATGCTGTGATTGCTAGCTTTACCGCCTCCCTTGTTCTTGTTGAGTGGGGTGGTACTCCTGATCTTGAAAAAACAAGTTTGCAGATCTACCCAATCGTATTTGCTTGGGAAACCTTTGACATGTTTGGTTGATCCCACCGCTTTCAAGGCTCATTTCCTTCGTACTTGGGTCGTTAATAAGGGATTTAAGAGTGGGGAATCAGTTTCTCTTCTCCTTTGCTCATCACTGTTTTTGACAAAAACAAAGTTCTTAATGGTGGGGCTTGGAGTTTTGACAAGGCTCCTGTTTGTTTGGAGGATTATGATGAAGTTCTCCCCCTCGCTGAAGTACACATGAGACATGTCAGGTTTGGGTGATCGTTACTGATATCCCTCCTGTGTTTAAGGAACCACAAAACTTTACCTTGATTGAAAATCTTCTTGGAGGATTTACTGATTATGATAAGGAGTTTCGTTAAGGGGTGATTCGGATCCTCTTCACTCATGACATCGTTCTTTTACGATTTCTCGAAATCAAAAGAGTAATAAAATTCATTAAAAAAATGTATTCGAGGCTTCCGTGTTCGTTTTTTTTTCGAACATGCTCTACGAATGGTGAAGCCGTTGTTATGAAAAAGTGCGCGGAAGGACTAAGAACTATAGAACAATTCCAGATTACATTTTCAACTCTGGAAGCTTCAAACCTTATTTCCCTGCAGCTTTTCTTTAATAGATGAAGATGAACCTTTGCAATTTTGTTGGTAAGTTAAAGGAAATGTTCTTGAAAGATGCAATTTTGAAACAATAGAGTGAAGGAATTAGAAGACAATTGAAGATGCATGGCACCTCTGCTGAATTCGCAACTCTCAACTCACCAGCGTCACAAATGTCTTCAAAGAAAGATAAAAATATGTGTGCAAATATGGTGCAACCACAGATCATTTACAACAGTACTAAAGAGAGGAAATCTGAAAGAGAAACGTAAAGAAGAACTGAATTAGCCAAATCAATGCCAGAACCTCCTCCCTAGTGAAAGATGGACTCATATCAGAAACAAAGGCATCATTTCAATCCAGAAGATTCAACATTTTTACACAATTAATGCTCACCGGCATCAACATCCCAAACAGTCCACTCCAGGTTTGTAAAGAACTCTGTTGTACTATCAGGTGTATCATCAAAAGAAATTGTATGTAAATATGAAACCCAACTGATTGAAAGACAATAATCGATCCACTACTGATGTGACAGTCCGTCCATGGTTGAGTTAGCAGCTCATGATCTATCTTAGTATTGTTTCTCACTATCTGAGGAGGCATTATCTGTACGCAGCGCATCATGTTGTTTCCTACATATCCCAATTATAATGTACTGAAATATTACCATGCCTACCATAAACAGCCTGAACTGGAACTTGAATAGAGTAATTACACAGTTGCCACAAGTACTATAACTGTTCACCTACGTGAACATAATGAAAGTTAGGCTGTACCAGAAGGGAAGGTTCAAGAACCCCCATTTTGGCAGAACCCGCCAAAGAACAGATCAACAAGTCAGAAGCAGCGACGTAAACACAACACCTGATGAATGTAGAAGGCAACTGAATTACGGTTTCTCTTACAGGCAAAAGGAAATGGCACCAAGTAGTGTCACAAATAACAGAGCAGATACACTAGCTAATTCCCATTTTTTATCAAATTGCCTGACACTCCATGCTGACATACTTGTATAACGGCAAGATGATAATATTCAAAACCACGGCCACCATCCCAATATAAAACGGCAACCTACAAGATACATAAAAAGATAAGAAAAAATGCAACTTTAAATGTCTTTTTTTTTTTGGCCAACTTGAATGTCGTTGAATCTCAATAAGTAACACACTATCTAATTCTTGAGGAACTACTAATTTCATGCAAGTACAGCTTGCTCCCTTACAGCAATCCAAACACGGCAAAATTATGAAAGATTTAATCCAAATCTTAAGCAAACCAATGCATGAATGATTTGACCATGAACTTACCATACTTACTAGAATTGCGAAACAAATGATTACCTTTACTTTACAACGAAGAACTAGACCATGCTACGATTCAGCTGTATTCTATGAACACACGAAAAGAAGCATATTGCTACCACTGTGCAGGTGATAAACTTACAGCAACTAACTTGCAAGAAATAGAGTACATTGTTCAATTTTTCCTAACCAAATCTGCTATTCGAGATTGAAAAACAACACCGCAAAGAAAGTTTTAAGCTCTATCAAAGCATGTATAAGAAATCAGGCAACTCAGTGGTATTACGTACCACCGACCATCTTGGGCTAGTATCACTCATCCTTAGTATTACATAAAATTACTCTACTTACTAATGAAACAATAGCAAGTAGTACAGATTATATGCGAGCAAACCAGACAAACAGGCATGGAAATTCTATACCTTCTCATTCAGTCATCGTGCCACCAGAGATACATCAGGTTGGATTTCGAATCACCAAAGCATACAATGCCTGCAGCTGTGGCAAGCCAAATTACATTCTCTGCAATCTCTGCTTGATCAAACTCTCGGACTTGAAGCTGGCGAACTATGAAACATCGAGCATGCATCATCCTCAAGATCATCTCCACTTGACGCATAGCCCTGGCTATGCCTCTGCCTCATATATCCACCAGTTGGTGTGCCACCCGACATAGTGACACACAATACAATCCATTAAACCAATCAACCTACAAGTTCCTCAAGCAGCACAAACCACTCCAATTGCTAAACCCAGTCCACAATTCCACAAAGACTCTAGTAACACTTTTGTCCTGTTCTACTGATCCTTCTAAACCTCTAATATCAATACTAACCCACAGTGTCTTTCAATATCTTCTATCAAAATCTCCGAAAATCAAATGCAAAATAAACATAGGTATAAAGAGAATGCAGTACAGGTTTTCGATCACCCTATAGTTATCACTTAAACTAAAAGAACTCTGCATGCTCATCAAAGCAAACAATCTAAAATAACCAATGGATCAGAAACTCAATCTCCCTCAATACCAGCTCAAATTTGAACACAGAAACTAAAAAAGAGTGTCAAAGACCCAAACAAGAATTCCAGAACAAACCCATCTGGAGCCCAAGTTCAAATTACTCCGCTAACCAACAACAAATGCTTGACATTCTTCAGATAAGTTATGGGCCAAAAAGGAAAGAAAAGCCAATTAGCCAGTTATGGACCAAACAGGAAAGAAAAACCAATTAGCCATGTGGCCCATGCCTTGTGCAGTCGACCCACTTTTAAAAATAACCTGTATTGATTATATTGACATATCACTAGCAAAATATTATCAACCACAAGCAATCTCTTGGAAAGTACAAAGAACGTCATGGTTGGTCATCAGTTACCACCTCCATTGCACAAGCCGACCAAGTCCATCATTGTCGAATATAACACTTCCAAGGATAGATGGCCTAAGAACTTCCTAGACTCGGATGCACCATCCGAGATGTCCAAACTGAGTTTTCGTTCTTCTACAAAACCATCCTCCATGACCAACCACCACGAGATGCATCCTTCAGTATCTTCTGGATCCACATGTGCCACCAAGCTTAGTGTTTCACCCTGCTCCAGCTCAAAAGACAAACATAGGAAGTCCCAGTTTGCTTTTATTCCAACCATTAGAGCTTCTTCGTGGAGCCAGCGTATAACTTGGCTTGCAACCTGTTGCATAAGTCCACAACCATTTTAGTTCCACAAGAGTCCAGCTTACCTCCGCAAATAATTCATGTGGTACGTAATTGGTTAACTTGACTGATATACATTTAGAATAACAATTACCTGCTGTAAAATTATCACAGAAAGATCGGCCAAATCACAGTCATATCTATTCATTGAACAGATTTCCTGGGAAGTCCCTTTGAACAGGCCTACAACATTAGGAGCACCTTCCCCTTCGACATTGATGCAATCATCAGTTACAACCACCTTAGTATGAAACTGAGACTTGGTAACATGCTTCCTGTGATGTGAGTCTGATGCTCGGGTTTGGCATGCATGTAGAATAGATTGAGGTATCTTCACAAAGAGTGTCCATGACGATGTCCGTGAATGCCAAGTGGGATGAGATGTCAACTGCATATATGGTACACCTCTAACCTACAGAATCACGAATACTACTGAGGAAATTTCAACCACAGACAATATTCAAAATTTGGTATATAGAGTTTAGGACTTTACCACATTTTCCAGCTCCATTAGAACTTTGTTTGAAAATATCCGATGAGCCAAAGACATGCAGAAGTGACCAAGAAGACCAGACCCTTCTTTTGCCGGTTGGCCAGATACTCCACCTCCGGAAGTGGGTCTATCCTTAGCTTTGAGAAATACATGCTGGTGAAATATCTGTAGCAGATATATTTCACAACTAATTTGGTTGGGAATTACTGACTTTTTCTTGGGGGTATCCGGTTTATCCTCTGGTAAATTCAGTCCATCCAGTGTATCCAAAGGTAGAATTGCATTCTCTAAATTCTGGGTGCTTGAACTATCAACTGTTTCCTCACCTTGACTAGTTGGGACAAGGGATATGAACACAGAGGTTTCTTGACCTATATTCAATTGTATATAGTTTTCCTGTATTCCAGTAACAGTGACTCCTAATGATTGGTTACATGCTTCACGATTTACCAAGTCAAATACCTGCAACAAAAGAGCGAAGAGCGGTAAACCAATAGTAATAAATAAACAAATGTGAAAGAGGGATAAAGAAGAGAAGAAAGAAGAACAGAATATACCTGCTCACTGAAGATCGCTTGATGGACTTCACGAAGAAGTGAATGCGTTTCTTTAACACACTCGTCATCACTTACAGATTCTTTGTCAGCATCACATGCGGATTGAGTTTTGGTTTTACTGGAATCAATTGGCATATCATCTGTATAAGCACTGAGAAAACCAAACTGAAGAGAGTGATATGACTTTGGAGGTAAATTTATCGCCAGCATGCCAGCTGAGTCATGGTCAACACAAACTGTAGACAGAGGGGATGGCCTAAAGATTCCAGCAGGATCATATAATGAATTGTCAAACAGGTCTATGGTGAAGCCTTCATTTCCAGAAGCTAAAGCTACCGCACGCTGCCGCTTAACTTTCCAGTTCTGCTGCAATCTATTTGTTTGTTAAGATAGAAGATAGGCAGAGTAAGTTGAATATTCTTGTAAGATAATTATGAATATTTTTGCAATTACAAAGAGTATGTTGAGAAAAATAAATTACTAGACAGCAAAATTCCAAGGTTTTCCATGAGAAAAAGATACAATTATTACAAGTCACAACATACAAGCCATCTTAACTACCTTCCTTTGATTCCAATTTCAGAACAGAGGATCCCCTTTCAGTTTTTTATTTTTATTTTTATTTTTTATTTTTTTATATCTATTTATATATTCAGTAACTAGAAAATCACTATTTCGTTGAACTAAAACCCCTTTAGACCCCTTCTTTGATTAATACTTAATTAATTAACGGCTAAGCAATTTCATAACCTGAGCTTCTTCTGCGCCATAGTTAATAGCATTGATCTCATGGCTTGAATAGTGAGCTATTTCAATGTTATTATTCTGTCTCTTTGAAGAGGAGCCAAAGGCATTCTACTTCAGTTGGCGCATTGCAGTAATGAAGAAAATAATAAGATTGGTTCGGTCTGGGCGAATTCATTTTATTGAAGTTTTAGTTACAGAAAAAACTACAAAATCCTAAGTACAAGAAGGAAGCAACAAGATTTGAAAGGCTTATAAGGTTACTTGGAAGGAGTCAGGCAGAAAGGTGTGCATTGCATGAAATAAATTTGCATAGCCATTAAGACACATTGAGTGCTTCACTCTCCAACCATATGGCGCATACAAAATTGTAGACTCACCTGATTAGTGCACCATAAAATCTTGCTTCCCTGGCCATCTGTTGCTCCAAAGCATTGGCAGACTGCTTAAAGTATTTTCCAAGATGCTGCAACAGAAATAACAACACATAAAGAGATTTGTAAAAGTAAAAATACATAACTTAAAAATGAGAATAAATTTTTTCTAAAAAGTACATTATGAAAGAATAATGCCATTGATGCGAAGTATCTAGCGTGTATGAATTTTGGATCAAAAGGAAAAGTAAAAAGAGAAAACAGGAGATCGTACTCGGAAGCATTGTAGCTTGGTGGCGGCAGACACAGCAAGATCAGACAGAGCTTCATTAGGAAATGGCCTCGGCCGGGTCATGCTAGCTACTGTAACTGCATCATTAGCTTCCACCTGTACGTGAAAAGATAAAGCAAGATTACTCCACAGTCACCTTTCATTAGCATCAGAAGTCTGACTCCTTATATTGAGTTTCTCCCTTAAAAGATTAATAAAAGTTGAAACAGAAAGGGGTAGATCCCATTACATAAGGTGATATCATGCAAAAACTAAAGGTAGATGCATACTATCAGAGCCTAAGCATCACTTTGGAAATTATAGCCCTGATAAATAACAAAACAAAATTTTGATTCATAAATGCTTCCGATCCTTTTCTTTTCCATGAAAAAAGAGAAAGAAAAATAAAACACACACACACACAAACACATTGTGATGAATGTGAGAGTAGCTTCTGAAAAGCTTGGGGCTCCGGTTAGTGTCAGCTCCGATATTAGCATTGCCTTCTAGTTCAAGGACACAGGTAGTTACAGTAATGCATCCCAAGGCTTCCTGGTTGTGTCTTAATGCAGGATGATCGAGTAATACATTATGCATCCAAAGAGTTAAAACCCTAATCACCCCACCCACGTCTTAAATTGGCAGCAAGACTGTTTGGACATAAAAAAAAAAACTCAAACCATCTCTCAATTCATGCGCCTCATCCTTGTGCCCGCGCCATTCTAATCTTCTCTGCCTATCAAATATCTCCACTATATTCTACAGCCGTATATTTTCACATGCAGCCCCCTTGTATTCTTTGCTTATCTTACATTCTCTAAGCAACCTAATTCCGTATTCGTAACATCCAAACCATGCAAAAGCAATCCTTAACATCTATTAAGAAGTAAAACTCTGCTTGATTAAAGCTATTCTTATATTCTTCTAAGCTCCAAATTGTCCCTTCATGGCTAAATTCCGGAGCAATTCTACGAAATTCACAGCCTAATTAACAATATGATCATGATTACTAAACTGAAGTGAGAACTGAGAACTGAGAAGTGAGAGAGAGAGAGAGTTACAGTATTGATGAGATCGATAATGACAGAGAGCTCTTGGTGAGCCAACTGTAGATTGTCGACCATGCTCTGAAACTCCCATTGCGCGGCGGAGGTCTCTCTGGAGCGCTTCTTCTGCTTGTTGTTCTTGTCGTCCTTCTCCACCGCCCAAGCGAAATCGATTCTCCGAATCAGCGACTCCCGCTTCTCCTCGTAACCTACATCGCTGGATATGGAAAACCAAAAGAAGCATCAGAGCTTGTGCCCTTCGAAAATCGAAGCTTAGGCGACAAGTTGAAACAAGGAAGGAAGGAAGGGATCGTACGGTGGAAATCGTTCGAGGCCGTTCTCTTCGATGACCTCCAGGCGCTTGATAGGGAGCTTGTCCAGAGAGATTTCCAGTTTTCCGTCCATAATTCGATCTTCTCCGGCTAAAATTAGGGCACAGCCTACCTTACAAATTGGCCTCACTGTACCGCTTCTGTATTTGTTGAAAAGACATCTCTGTCCCTATTATTAGACTTCCATTCTCAACTCTCTCGATTCTCAACCGGTAAAATTTTCACTTTTTTCTTTTTTGAGAAATTTTACTTTTCACTTTTAAAAAAGAGGATCAAACGATTTCACTCCTGCTCTCGTAGTGACTAATTGATAATTGATACCAGATGTTTGTGGAGTTTCCCGGATCAAATGGCATTGAAAATCCACAGATCAGAATGGCCACAATGTCAATTTGGCGTCCAAGCACTTTTAAAGTTTACACTATTTACAAGATTTTTTTTTTTTTTCTACAAAGACTATTTATTTTGACATATGATTGGAGTAAAGACTATATCCGCCTTTAGATTTGCGACTATTGCAGACAACTGACCTAATTAGTATGTAACTACGAATTTTCAAACTTAGGCTTTCACTCTAAATTACGTATTGGTGTAACCTCTCTTATTAGTTCAAATTATTTTCTCAAAAAGTAATAATAAAAATATCACCCGAATTTGTCGTGTACTGGAAAGAAAAGAAAACCTTTGTCTGCAATTGCTGCAGGCCCCCATTATAGTACCACCCTTAATTTTGCAAGGTAGAGATGAAATCCAGAACAATATTCTTTCCAAGAATCAAAAATAGCACACAAACTCCCAGCAACCACTAGGCTATTGCAAATGGTAAACCAGAAGGGCATTCACCAGGACATCATAATGCGGCTGATGAAACAAAGATGTATCATATTTGAGTTCACATAAATGGGAGTGAGAGAGTTATGTCAACTAATAACTTTTCGTACTTGTTAGTCATATGATAAATACTAATCACATGTATGGACTTACCAAACCAGGGAAAGGATCCATACCTGTTCCCAAGCCCTATTCCGCAACTACCTAAAGTTTCTCACGAGTTTGTGGATCACACACTTCCTGAGTCTCAAGTCTGTAACAACATTGTAATCTCTTGACCAAATTCTGAGTTTTCACAACCGACTCTTGGGCATTTTCAACTCATTAGGTGATCACACACATTCATAAACTATTTTGATCATGCTATACAACCTCTGAAACCTTTCCTAAGACTAGTTTCATCCAGATTCCTTCCTATGAACACAAGCTTGTTAATCCTCTTCTCATCGGGTCCCCATGTGCCCCCTGGGCACCCATCCAACGTAGAGTGCACTCCCTGAAGAGTTGAGCAAGGTCAGAAATACAAGTTAAACCAATGGTACATGTTTCGTCAGATTACAAAATAGAAACAAATGCAGAATGAGAACCTGGAAAACATAACGTTGATCAGAACCGTTAACACATAAAACGCCCTTCATCCTGTACAAGTCCTCCCCCTTTTCTTCAATAAGTCTTTCCAACCAGTCATCCACCTGTTCCATCAATTTGAATATACAAAGTGGAAACAATAAATAACAAACAGTTCAAAACAGAACTGGAGTTGCCTCTCCCTAGAACATACATATATTATATATATTTCTTAAACAAAACATCTTCTGTGCACGTGGAAATTGAGGAGTTTCAACTCTCTCACCCAGGAATTACAATGATTCCTTATAGATGGAAAATCAAATGTATTCCCAATTTATCCATTCAATTCATACAGATTAGTTCTGAAAATGCAGATGCAACACCAAACTGCCTTTGGTCATACTCATCCATTTCCCAATTCATACAGATTAGTTCTCAAATTATCATTTTCAAAGGATGGTTGGATAGTTTGACCTACATGTGCTTATCTTAAATCACTTAATTACTACGTACATACTTCACTAACTAGGTACATACGGTTCATTTTTCCCCATAGAGATTACAATATGTTGAAATATATTCAAAATCAGGGATGTAAAAACCTTGCATAGCAATGGTAAGGTCCTGGGGATTCTCCTATTGCCAACTCCTATTACCACTTAGTTTTGGGTTGGATACGCCAATTTTTCACCTAAAAAAGTGGAAGAGGGAGAACAGACCAAGGGCATCCCACAGGAAGATTTATAAAGGAGAACAAATCTGAGTAGAAATGCTGTTCACGCATTGGGAAAGCCATCCTAAATGCGTAACTATTGAGAAATAGTTGTGACAATTTCTATAAGAAAGTCTCTTTGCTCTTGATTCTTATTATAAAAAGTTCATTGGACAAGTAGATTTGCCCGCAGTTAGTGGCTTAATATTTGAGAGAGAGAGAGCAGTGGAATTCAATCTATTTGTCATCTAGTGGCATAGATACTAGGTAAGACTAAAAGCCTAATTAGCTTCCAAGATGAGCTTAACTCTAAAGTACAGTACACACATACGCACATAGATAGAAACCAATAATAGAAATGTATAAGAAAGAACTTAGATTAGATTTATCTACCTCATCAAGATCAAGGGTTCCCTCGGTAACAATACTGACACTTGAGACAGTAGAATCATGTACATGGTCGTGGTGATGGTTGTCATGTTCTGTAATACCCAAGCAAAGTTAGAAACTTGGAATTAAATGGAACAGAAGAGAAGGTTAGAGTCAATTTAGAGAAATACCAAAGTAGATGATCTGATTAAGAAATTGATTAGAAAATAAAAGTCCAGAAGAAGTAAAAACGTATTGGAGTAACGAACAAGAAAAGGTGATTAACATATTAAAGTTTCAAGTGATCAAACCATGTAAACTCTATGTAGCTTCAATAATTTTTAATTATTCGAATTCTAATGTTACACAGACAAATCATTCATTTTATTCTAACTTTAGGTTGGAGACCAACTTGTTTTGTTCGACAGTAGATTTAATAGATTAATTCCCTTTTTAAGATCATAACTTGTATTGCAAACCCAGATCAGCGCGGGAGGAGTGGGAAGGGAACGAGATGCGAAACACTTCATCTATAAAATAAAGGGGGAAAATACAAAAGAAAGAAATGCGCACCATGTCCAGCTTCATGGTGATGTGAGGAAGTACAGGAACTATCGACTTGAACTTCATTATCAATCCTGCACAACCAGGTGTTTAATGTGTTACCAAGATGAATACAAACACACACAGATATACATAAATATATGTTAAGCATAACAAATCTCTTCGCTGTGACAAGAACCTGAAATGACAAATTATGACCAAAAAGAGTTCAAAAAAGAAATGTATGGACTGATTTCGACGCAAGAATACAGATTAGACAATGACCTTTCGAGATCATATCCTCCCACACCCAGAACAAAGTCCATGTCCACGGATCCAAATTTAGCTAGCTTGATTTGCGCCATCCCATTGATATGCTAGCATCAGTGCACCAGGTAAAGTTTGTGAAATTAGTTTCTTGTTCTCTTTTAGGGGAGGAATTTCAAAAAGTCTAAAAGATGCAATAAAGTTCAGCATCAATACAAATAGAAACCAAATGTTACCAATCTAGTTCAAAGTTCAGCTTTTTGCATGCAAAGTGATTAACCCAATTTTTCCTTTTTAATTCTATGCACTATTAGAATACTCCCGGTTTCAAATATTGAAGAATATTACTCTTGCATGTTATCTTAAAAGTTTACTATTTGCCGTTTGCACTCAGATGCCACAGTAGCACCTTAAATCACTTTCACTTTGACACACATGAGGAGGACACTGAAATGTAAAATGTGTGCAAGTTCACTAGACATCATTTTGGCCAATGAACCTTCAGCTCACATTTCCGCTCCAGTACCCCCACCCTGCTCCATTTAGTGCAAACTTTGGTCAGCCTAGGACTATATTCTTGTTTCAATCCACCCTACCATCTACATATCTTCCTCTCTCTATTATACTCTGTTGTATTCTTCATTCAAACTAACAAATCAACTGGATAATCATCACCACTGGAACAAAATACCTTGATTTTCTTGGTCAATGTCTCTAACTCCGCCTCGGTTACCAAATCTATCTGCCAAAACAGTTGTGAGAAACTAATAAGCTTTTGAAAACAGAGTTGAGATTTACCTTGTATTCGGGGGAAGTGATTGTCTAGGAATAGACAATAGTAGAAAGCAGAAGCAAAAAGATAAAAGTGAAAAGGCAAGATATAAAACCTCACCTTGTTCAATATAATACGATCAGCATATGCAACTTGTTCTACTGCCTCATTCACCACAAATCTTGGTTTAACTTCATTCAGATGCTGCATTGCATGCTTGCAATCCACCAAAGTAACAACTCCATCCAGTTTCACATGTCGTGAAACTAGCTCATCCATACAAAACGTTTCTATAACAGGAGATGGCTTAGCGAGGCCTGCAGAAAGATCTCAACATGTCAAGCTCAGCATACTGTCACCCCAATCTTTCAACAGAAACTGGCACCCTAAAATGAATGCAAAATCTGGCCTCCCCAAGAGGTTTAGTTCAAGCGGTCTCGGGAGGGGTGGGTAGAGGTTCAGATCCTAGGTTTGCGTCTCAGTCTAATAAAAGAAACACCATTACGGCCCTTTCTCTCTGTTTTTCTTACTTTCCTTGTTACAGAAACTTAGTAGTATCAAATAGAACTCCTTTAATTTGTGTCCAAACAGTTTCAAAAGACTCAAATTCTTTAACCATTTATAGCACCACCACTTTCACCAAAGTAAAATTTGAGAAGTCTTAGCAAAAGGTATTAATATAAGATACCTGTGGTTTCTATGACAATATGATCAAACTTGTCTCGCTTTTCCTTAACCAATTGCAAGAGCATTTTTACTAGATCACCCCGAACAGTACAGCACAGGCAACCATTATTAACCATGACAATGTCTTCATTTGATGATGAATGACTAGCAACCAATGACCCATCAATATCCACCTCACCAAACTGCATTTACCGTAAAAATTACTAACTCAGCTTCCAGGAAACAAAATTTATTGCAACTACCGACATGGAAATTATTCCACAAAATATTCTGAACAAGTTAACAAGCTGATGCTTAATGCTTCATATTTCTTGATGGGTGTGTTTGAAGTGCATAGGGAAAACAAAACAGAGTAAGAGATACCTCATTTTCTATCACCGCAATCCGCTTCCCATGTTGAGATGTTAGTATATGATTGAGCAATGTAGTCTGCATCATCATAAACAACAAAACTGATGAAAACCCAGGTTGAAAAAAAGACAATGAGAAGCAGAGAAACCAAACCCCACCTTTCCGGAACCGAGAAAGCCGGTGATAATGGTCGCCGGAACACGGGTATCGAGACCCAAGCTCGGATTCTCGTCAAGATTGTAGCTTGAGGCAGAGACCATGCTCCTGGAATACCCAGGATGAGGGTTCTTGGCATGGCGGGAATTGAATTGTCGGGAAACGAGAGAGCAGAGGCTTCTGAGGAATTGAGAGGAGGAGGATGAGGAATCGTGGATAGGAGGATGAAGGAAGTGATTGAAATTCTTGAGGGATGTTCTTGAGAGTAGGATTCTCGTAGCCATTTCGGTACCCAGAGAAATGGAAACAGGGCTTAAACCCAGGGAAGGGTTTAGGGGGCTTTTTATCAAGGTCCCTTGTTTATTTAGAAACATTTTGGTTTTGACCCCTACTTTTTGTTGATATTTGGTTCTAAGTTCTAACGACCCTACACTACAGCAAGTTCACCCGTTGGGTCACCAGGTCATCCACTATTCACTGTTTTTTAGTGTTAATTCCCACCCTCTGGGTCACGGGCACAGTTTTCATGGTGACATGGGTCACCAGATCACTTTGCATGTCACAATGGTGACCCAAAAAGTGACTCCGGATGACCCAGGACACGAAATACACTGTGCCCGTGACCCATAGAGTGAAATTAACACTAAAAAGTAGTGAATAGTAGGTGACATGGTGACCCAACGGAGCAAGTTTACCCTAGCTATTTGTTTCCTACATGGTTTGCTTCGGTTCGGTTTTGAGCCGAAACCGAGAACCGAACTGAACTTGAGTCCCTTTGAGAATTGAAGATGAATTACCAAAGGTATACATGCTACTTAAGTTGCCGATTAATCAGAGAGATTATCAATGCTTAGGTTAAAATTAATCACAAGGTTCAAGAGTCTGGAAGTGTAATTTTGGAAACAATTCATGAGCTACCATTTTTTGCACTCCAAATTTCAAAAGTAGCACTATGCTGCAACTCATATGCATGGCAGAATGTGACGAGCTACGTTAGGAATGCATACATAAAATGTCAAATATGCTAGGTAAATTGAAAGAATGAGGTAGTGGTGAATATCTGTAAATGTAAACAATTACCCATTTGGGGATTATAACACAACATTAGGATTTTGGTTAAATGAAGCAATCCCTATCTAATTGATAGAGAAAAATCGAACCAGCCCTTGAAGAAGGAAAGGCGTCGGGAAAGTCCAACTAGGAGGTGATTTGGAAAGGGACTAAAATTGGACAAATCAGAGTTCAAATATTGTGGTCGAAATCCTATCCACCCCAAATAGATGCACTTTCCCTTGATACAAAGTTTGTATGATGCCGCAACTTATGGTGGGGGCAAAATTTCTGTGAATTGAAAATAGTTTGAATGAGAGAAATTTTGGGGGAGAGTCAGCAGTGGTTCATTCCCGCTGGATTTGTGAACTGCCAATCCCAATGCATATCCTAAAGCTCGCGCGACAGGAATTGCAACTGCATTTCCAACCTGACAGTACCTGCATACAGTAGACAGGTTAATCCAATTGACAGTATATTCTACAGTATATGCAAAACATGTCATTATTTTGCAAAGTAAACTAAACAAGCTATTGCACTTTTTGGACCTGTAAGCTTGTTTCAAATATAACACTTCCAAGACCATTGGTTACCAATTAATTGCACACCAGTGCCAACCATTTTTCAAAGATTCAGTTCTGGTGGCAACTTCTCATAGTTCTCCATTTTTTATGATTTTAAACAAAAATATGAAGGGAAAAAAAAACTCTATTCAACTACAATAACCAAGGAAGCCCTTAAGAATTAATATCTCAAGAAGCAATGTCAATCAGGTCCTTATACCTCTCTCTAACCGTGCCACAGAACCTATAATAATCAGGAAAGCCTTGCAATCTTGCACATTCTCGTAGAGTGAGGATTCGGTCCTGCTCAGGATGTAATACAACCTATAGAAGTTTATAATGTTAATACAATATCTGAAACCTGAGATTCCATAATGAACTAGAGAAGAGGAAGGTCAAACCTGGTTGTGACAACTTGGGAATGTCAATACAGTGGCCACGGTCTCATCCCACCATAACCTCGCAAATGGTCTAACCAAACCCCATGATTAGAAGAATACCATATCGTAAAGAGTAAATGTAAGACCAGAACATGAGGACTCACCTTTTAGACTTCCCTTGTTCAAAAGTAAAGGCATAGTCTGGTACCTAAGAGAAATAATAGAAGTATTTATGAGCCAATCTTCATTATACTCAAAACTAGAAATATAGGGAAAAGTCATAATCTAGATTTTCACCTTCCATCTAATAGTATCTTTAAATTTTTATCTAGTTACTAATTTATGGGAACATAATTTGGCAAATAACTGACAGAGTAAACTAGGGCCATACATTATGTATACACTTGCACCCCCACAAATACGATCTTGGGGCACAAAGGATAAGTTCAGATTCTCAACGTTATATTGCACATATATTGTTCTCTTTGAGGCTAAATAACATCAGCACTTACCAATGGCTTTCCAGATGGCAACACTGACTGCTTTTCAGTCAAATCCCTCCGAGCCACATTGTCTCTTCCTACAACAACACCAGGTAGGTCCCGGAAATTTGCTCCCTGGAAATGGTTAATCGATTGGAAACAGAAGATGGGTCAAAAAATTAACAATATCAAATGGTATAGCAACATAGAAGTACTTTCAACCATACTGTCAAGCTAATGTACATCCAACCTTTCTTTTCGGAATCTGACAAACTCGTGCATAATCATCTTCGTGTAAAGGGTAAGATCGATGGTCATACAGCAAATTTTCCTTTTTCTTAGTGTCATCTAATGCAGATCCAACCATCTCTGCAGAAGCAGCATAAACAAAGTAAAGATGGAAGTCACCTAAACATTTCACAGAATAGAAGATATGAAAAATTCAGTTGCTACTATCTATGTTACAAAATCAATTAGATTGACAAGTTACTATTAAAGAAACCTCTGTATGACATGAAAAGTAGAAACGTATTTATATCATTATCTGAAAAAATGTTGCTAAGCATGAAGGATATATATAACTTCTTTCTTTTTCGAGATACGCTATATGTGACACACAGTTATTCCAGATGTCAGCCTTAGTGTGTAAGCCAAAAGTACAAGTCCTTTTTCCTCTGGCCCTATTTGCCTATCAGGTGGAAAAACCAAAACAAACACCCATACTAATAATAGCAAAAGCAAAGGATTTGAAAATTTAGCTGCAGAGCAGAATCCGAGTATTAATATTACCATATTGTGTTGATCTTATATATCTTTGGAAATCTGTTTCAGGAGGGTTTTTGAACAACATTTCTTCACTTGTTTCATTGTGTTTGACCTGCAGCATTAACTAAGCTAAATTAGATTCTTTCTCAAATGTAAAAGAATATGTAGAAGGTTTAAATATAATGAACGCACTGCAGGAAGATCAGAGATGGCATCTTGAAGAAGAAGAGCTTTTTCTAGCTCACGAGGTTGGTCTTCATCATAAGCAACAACATTGCGCTGCACATGAAGGTAAACAATTTAACCGGAAAGAAAACAGGAATTGAGGTTTACCATAGAACGTAATAAGGAGTACCTCAAACTCTGGCGGAGGCCAGTATCTAATAATAACATCATGTGTGGGACGAGGAAATTGGGGTAGATTCTGCGAGCAAAAATGGCAAAAAAAAATGCAGTCATGTTCTTGTTTGGTTCACATGAATGATTATGTTAGTCAAGCTGTCCGACAAGAACTTTGCCAAGCTTGATTCATCACATATAACATTAGGCATTTTAAGCATTGGATAGCAGTAGGTATGGACTTTTGAGCCTCACACATACATTTTAATCATTGGATATACTGACAGAGAAATGTATTTATTTTGATCTAATTCTTCATTTCAAGTCTGGGGATGGCCACAGGCTCAGTCATGCGGTAACTATGTATTAATGAAATACATGTACTGACTGCTCTTGTATTTTAGAAAACCTAACATTAACATTAACTAAAGGATACTTGACTCATAAATATAGATTCCAAGGTAACTCATGGAAATGAACCATTGTGTCTGTATTACCTCAAAGCATCCGAAATAAAATAAACTTCAAACATTAAAAGGTCACCTCAGAAGGATGAGCACCCCACAAGAAAACACGCAATCGAAATTGTGGAAGGCCATAACAACCAGCAGCAATTATTCCTAGCCTTGCTTGGTAAGTCATCTGCACCAAACGACTGAGCGCATACCTTCCAAGAGAAGCCTTATCAAATCTCAGAATGTCTGCTACATTTTCCATCAACACATACTTTGGCTTTAACAGATTTACTATATCCATGAAGACTATAATTTGACGATTTTTCTCATCATCCAAAGGAGAGTCGACATTTCTAAAGCGATTATAGCCACTAATTCCTTGGCAAGGTGGGCCCCCGCAAATTACATCAGCATCCCCCTGGCATATATTTATTTATTAGCTTCAGTATAAGGGAACAGAATACCAATATCTTTACAGTGATGTGCAATAAGTTACTACTTACTGGAAGTGGCAAGATCTTCAGCTTCTTCCCATTTCTTACAAAATCTTGTATACTCTCTTTGCAGTTACTGAGAAGGTACAAGAAGTAAGTATCGATGCACACATACATAAAACCAATACAACAAGTGGCAATACCTTAAGCCTCCAATTGGTTCCCATGTATCGTCACTGCTACCATAACCCTTCCAACGCACCTAGTGAAACAGGTAGAAGAATGAATCATCTAGGGCGAAGATTACTGATCAGAATCATCAGATACAAGTTATTATAAAGAAAAAGAAGGTTCTGATATCTTTTAAAGTCTAGGGCTCTTGAACTACTCATGGATTTGAATTAGATAAGAGATTGGAATGTAGTCTGCATCGCTGTAGCTACATTATCATATCCATTAACCACCAATATAGTTCTTTTTGCTAGACGTATAATGAAAAGAACACAAGGCTTATGCAACAGAAATACTGCATGCATCGATCCATGACGTGAGATAGGATAGGAAACATGCATGTATATTTATTTTATCTATTTACTAATCGGAAATGACAAATTTTAGCAACTCCAATCTCTACCGCCATCCAGTAAAAAAGGTAGTATAACACTGCTACACTCCTTGTGTAAAATCCTGATATATCAAAGGGAAGCATACATGGTTTACACATGGACCACTACGTTGCCTCCTCTCCCTTACATAAATATCTTGGAGTCGCAAAGAGACTTTTAACTTTCAAGGCTGTTGTATGGCCCTGAACTTTGCTCTTCCTATACAGAACTACCGTATGACTCAAAACCAAGTATGTTCACTTCTTAGATTTCATAAAAAAACTTAGACTAAAATGCACCGAATATAATATCCTGGACATAAATTTTATGTATATCCATTTAATTTATATACCAACGTGTATCTCTTAAATCAGAAAAGTTGATCAACCCTAGCTCCACGGGACACAACCTGTGAAACCATATAAGATTGGTCAACAATTCACAGTTGGGTAGAATCTCAATTACCACGGGACAAACTAACATGGTAAAATGTCAATTACCAAAAACAAGGAATTGTTAGCCATACAGAAGGAAACTTTGTTCTTTCTAGTTTGCATTAGTCATGTGTATTTCAGTAATAATCTCATAGAATGTGATACTATACTCATGACTGCACCAAACCTATAAAGTCACTAATCAAATAATGATATCTAATAAACTGGTGAAATTCTGCTTGCTTTGACCTTAATTAGCAGTATCTTCATTGTCAAAGCTCTTGAGTTAGTCAATTGTATTTTTGTTGTACAAGTAGCAACGCTGTCATATCCTAAAACAAGTCGCTTTTGTCTAAAGATTCATTAGAAATTATAGGATTAATCGTCAGCAGCATTTCTTACTTTATTTATGAATATGCTGCCAATCTCCCTGGCACTGATAAAATGTGCTAAATGAAAATGCAATAAAATGATGACACATTCATCTAAGAAAGATATATATTTACCCTAAAGTTTACTCCACGCTTGCCTGTCTTATTGGGGTCACCATAGCAGATATCAATAATCCTGGAAACTTCAAATTCAGTCTCATCATTGTGCTTGGGTACTCTTGAGGTCTCCGATCTAGATCGATTAGTTCTCTCTACATTATCGACCTCATACTGTCTGCATAACTTTTCCCATTCCTTCAATAGTTCAAGAAAATCCTCGGCAGCTTCATTCCTGACCTACAGAGAGAAGCATAGAACTATCTTCAATGATATTAAACATTAAAAACAGCGATTGATTGGCTGTTAACCAAGTAATAGATAAGGCATACTCACATGTGTTTCTGGATGATTCAACTTTAAGCTTTCACAGGCAGATTTATCACTGTCAAGGGCCCATTTCTTAATGTAGGCAAGAAGGATTAATAAGTACAGAAGCTATTCTTAATATGAAATGCAAAAGGAATAGAAATTGAAATTTAAGTTCATAAATACCGTGACAAGGTTAACAGAAGAAAGTTTGGCACCAAGGCACAATCCAGTTGACATTCCACCACAACCACAATAGAGATCTAAAAGTGAAAACTCTGCATTGTAAGTATCACAACTGGGACTGTTCCCCAGAGACTTGGCAGTTTGCAAGGTAGACTCCATTTCTATCAAATTGCTTGATGAGAAGCTATGGCTCCTAAGAGAATTATCTGAAAAAAAAAAAAAACAACTGAGAAATGTTGAGTTTGCATTTTGTACAAATATAAACAATTTGTACGCATGTTAAATAGATATTAGAGTCCCATGAAAGAGTACTAGTAATAGAACTACAAGTTTTAAAGATGCTACTAGAATTACCAAACCATTTCCAAATGCCATTTTAATCATCTTCGTTAGTAAATTATTCAAGAAAGCATCCCAACTTTTTTCCAGCAAAAAAGCCTCATTATGTTTACTTACTTTCATAAGAAACAGATAATAATTAAGAACCAAAATTGTAATAGAGGTGAAGCATAAGTCCACCAAATATGTAAACTTTAGCTTTAACATCATATAACAAAAGGAACAAAATCTTCTCAGGAAAAAGTGTCCACCAAATCCACAAGGATGAAGAAATGGAATGCCTGGAAATGCCGATAAATATGCCAGTAAATCGAACACTATCGAAGCCATTGGGATTCAATTCAACAAAACAATTGCCTCTTTTTCCTTCCACCATAAGCATGATATATTGCAATAAACAAAGATACAGGAAGATGAAAAGTCTTGACCCTTTCCAAGAACAATCCAGCTTAAACTTGTATCTAACCAGGCTGAGAATGAGTTTAAATATAAAGGGATGACTCATGGCATTGCAAAAGAAAATTCTAAAGATTCAAATCTCAAATTTTCTAGACCTATCCAACTCCAAAGTAGGGAATGAAAGTCATCTAGTTCTAGAAATTGATATGGATCAAATAGGTAATAACCTATAAAGAAAATAAATGTAATGGAATAATTAACATAAGGGTGAGTCACCCAATCTGCTTATCCTTCCAATATCAAATTCTCTCCTCATTCTGTACTACAAAACGTAGACTAGAATAAAAAGAACTAACGTTTAAGTAAAGAAAATAATAAGTTCTGGGAATTGGCTAAAATGGACTGCAAGGTACCTCCTTTTGTTATTAATTATCTCATCGGTGCATGCAGAGACACAAGAAAGATATCTTAACTTATCAATATGCGAACCATATATATTGTGAGATATATATTAGAAAGTTGGTCTGATGAGATATATAAATTTCTCACTGTCACATTGTGATCAACTCACTTTCAGTTAATTGATGATGAGATGAACCCAACTCACCAGTGACCAAGGTGCGAAATGTGGAATAGTCTATGCAGTATTCCATATCATAGTAGAAGTCAGACGATGCAATGGATTTCACTTTTAATCCTACCTGTAAAAAATCACAGCAGACTAATAGTTAATTAATATCCTATCCCACGTATGCCTGTAAAAATCCATTCTGTAAGATGATTATACAGAAGGAAAAACAATGAGACAATGGCATAATTGAGAATTAGTTATACCCTAGGTGATATCTGTGTAACATTGACTTTCGAAATAATGCAATCTATCAAATTATCGTTCACTACAGTTGAATAGAATAAACGCCTCTTGTCATGAAAACTTCCAACTTCTTTGATAACCTGAGAAACAGATAAAAAGTAGAGCATGGTTAGTACAATGAATACTATCAATGACCAGTCCATACTTTATATAATAGAATTAAAATATTCAGAAACTCACAGTATCTTCAACCCTATAAAACCACTGAACTCTGAAATAATTTTCTCCATCAGTTGTCTTGAAAAACTCTATGATCCTCCCCACATCTTTTTTTCCTTCATTACCCTGTAATATTACTTTAACATTTAAGTGAAATGCTGCTTCCATGTAGGAATTCCAATAGAAATACCCAAGAGAACCAAAAGTATGCATGAGCCTTATTATAAATCGAATACAACTGTAACTAGAGCTACACTGAGTTTTACTATATAGTAGATAACTACCTATATCTAAAAGGAATAAAGAACAATATTAAGCCTTGTCAGCAGTGTACCTGTACATATACACAATCCCCAAGACTGAAGATGCAATTGCCAATTTTAGCTTGAGCAAAATGGCATTCCACGTTCAAAATTATCTCATCTTCTCCATCATCGCTACAAGAATGCATGCTTTTTAATAACAAAGAAACGTAGAACCAAAATGGTGTATATGAAAAGTACATAAGCTTCAGTCCTCACTAGCAAGGGCACACTGTCCTAACTAGTGAGGTGGCCCAATTATGTAATGGCACATGTTCCATGTACCTTCATCTGAAAACATGCTTTCCCTTCTAAAGAAAAATAAATAAATAAAATAAAACAAAATCAAAAAGTCTGTTTTATCTCGCCCCACTATCCTCTTTTCCGTTTCTCTTGTCATCATGTCATTCCTCCAATCTCATTACCAACAGTCCCTCCGCAACAAGAGCAACTAATCTCATCGCATATGCTTTCAAATAATATGGCACCATGAAGTGTAAAAAAAAAAAAAAAAAAAAAAAACTTCCTTTCAGGAGCACAAGGAAGTGGCAACTATCTCCAACTAAAAAATGGTCCCTGCCTTGAAATTTTTCTCCATCCAGAGTAATAAACACTTCACCACTTGTGGAGAAGATGCTTCTCTCGCTAATACTTTATAGCCACAAAAGGGTATGGACCCCCAGTGTAGGTGTCACTTCCTTCTGCTCCACCTACAGATAATTAATTTCCCGGTGCCATGTGCTCTGAGAACATTGAGAAGCAGCAACATATAGACATATAGATGGCAAGACAGAAGGGAAACACAGGGTGTGGGTGAAATCTAAATGGATTTTTTTTTTCATCTCAATTTTAAATATTTTAAAGAAACAGTGGTAAAATAGTTATATGGGAACATATGTCATTACATTTTGGAACACCTCACCAGCCCAGATCAAGGTTTGAACTATCTGCCTATATTCAACTACATCAGCCCATATTTTCTTTTCTCCGAGGGTTGATATTTTGTCTTCCAACAAATGTTCTCCATTTCTGATATACCCCATTTCAGTACTTATATATCTGTCACTGCTGATCTTTTAAACTTGGTCCAGACAATGTGCTCTTTAACAGTAAGGTAGCCAAGAATCAGCATTTGGAATAGGGGATTGAAATTAGCACCCCGTTATGTGCATGGAGGGGGTGTGGTTTGTAAAAAAGAGGGTGCCAATTTCACCCCCTTGGAATAAGATGCCGTTAAGGAAGACACAGTAAAACAACAAAAGAGACAAATTTGTGAACAATGATTACTCACTTTAGCTTCATGCTCTGACTGTTAGATCTTTGACTCTGCAAAACTCCAACAAAAACACAGACAAAAACATATTAAAGACTATAGACATGTAATTTACTACAAAATAAGACTTCTTTTGATATAAAAATAAATAAATGACTAAACAAACGTATATTTCTGAAGTGATGTAGAATGAGAGATTGTCCCCTTTTTCGATACAAGTGCTATGGTAGGAAAAAGCCACTATATATTTTTGAAGGAACCACCATTGATTAATTTCAGAGAGAGAGAGAGAGAGGCACAGATGAGTGAAAACAGGTTACCTTCAACTGACCAATGAGAAAAATATAAAAAATAATACAGCATGAATCATAAAGAACAGCAGTGTTGTAAATCTAAAAGTATTGCAAAGAAAGACATTTCGAGAATTCAGGTAGAGACTGAAGCGCAAATAAAATTCCCAAAAACCTATTATAACACAGAGAAATCCAACCCCTCATCCTATCGGTCAAAAGTGATCCTAGTTCTTTCCCAACAATTATCCCCAAACATGCCCATCAGTCCGGATCTGCCTAATGCTTCACCCCTCTTCATACCACCAAGAACTATGACTTTAACAAACAAACAAAAAAAAGGATGAACATTACATTGTAGCTGCCCAACACAAAGAAAGTTTCTTCAACAAACTTAACCAAAGAGGCATTCAAACATATGGCACACCTCACTCTAAGTCACACTTGACACACTATTTTAGATAGGCTAGGTCCTTCTCTAAAGGTCGGTTGTCAAGTTGCCAATTAGGTGCTCTTACTAGTTCCAGTATGTAGCAGTCAAGGCTTATCCAGTAGTGGATAAGAAAAAGATAGTAATAATTTAAAGGAGATAGAAATCTAGCATCTACAGAGAAGAGAAGAAGAAAGAGAAATCTAGGCAGAGTGATGAGAGTTTGTTTAAAGATACGTAACTAAGTATCATGTTCCCCTGATGGCATAATGAAGGTGAAGTGGAAGAATGCAAAAGAGTAAGTAATAAGTTGATCATTACCTTCAATTGATACCGCCAACCCCATCTTTCTTGTGCTTCAACATCAGGAATCGGATCTCCGATAAAGAAACTAGTTTCGCAGTTCTTTTTTCTGTTTTTTGAAGAACCGAAGGTTTTCACGTTCTTTGGAGGTAGATTCACAAATGTCTCAGGCAATTCAATAAAAGCATGTTCTGTTTCTCTAGTTTCAGTCTCAGGCAATTGAATGAAAGCACATTCTGTTTCTTTTCTTTTAACCTCAAACATAGATGTCGCTCTTATTGGAGATTGCCTCAAGCATCTCCCATCAAAACATTTTAAATCAGATGTTCCTAATGAGACCATAATCTTCTTGGAAGAACCCTTACCTTTTGAACCAGACAATTCAATGGAACAATTTGAATTGGAATTTGCTGCTGCCACACTAGGGGAAAATCTAGGAGATCTTCTTATGTGCTTCTCATTCAATTTGTTGACCAAAATCTTCTTAGAAGGACATTTCTCCTTTGAATCAGATAAGTGTTCAAGTTTTATATCTCTAGGTGATCTTTCAGCGTCTGCAGTTCTCAATGACATGGCCCTGGAACAGCCCTTTTCACAGGATTCCAAGTTTCTCAAAGATAACTCTTGTGTTGAAACTTTTGGATAGCAACATTTCATTTCAGACTGATTCATCAACCTCGGAGATCTCCTTGTAAACTTCTCAGTATCTTTCTCTTCATCCCCACTGCAACAGTGAACATGCAAAAGTCAATGAACGTGGCCTATGAATGGTATAAAGACTGGGAAGAAACACACAACTATCATGTCTGTGAACTATCACTCACTTCGATCCCATGCTTCCACCCTTGCACTTCTTATGCTGTATAACCCAAGGAATCCACTCGTAGATTTAGAATAATTTAAAATGATAAAAAAATGACAGGAAAAAAAATACTCAAGGCAAACACACAAATGAATTGGACACATAAACCAAAATAACTTCTTTGAAATATAAATAAAGAAACAGGCCAGGTCAACGGTCAAGAGAAAAATCAAGCATTCCAAATCCTCAACATCCTCTGAGGGATAATAAAAAATAGAGTTATCCAAAGTGAACCATCATTAGTTAACAAATTTTTACAAAATCATTTATTGCACTTGTGCAAAATGTAAAACAGGAACATCTCTCATGCTTGCTAATTGTTATGGTAAGAGTTTAAACAAATCTAAGAGACCTAACTTCAATTAAGATTTATGTCTATCCCAGAGTATGAGTAGGTATCAATAAGCCTGGAATTTATTTTTCCTGGGTTGATGCCCAAGTGGTCAATGGGGATGGACTGTAAATTCGTTAGCAATATGTCTACGCTGGTTCAACTCCGGCTCGGCCCAAAAATTCACTGATCTACAATGAAAACAAGTTGATATACCTCAGTACCAGACACACTTTCTCACTTGTGAGTCTGGCTGAGCACCGTTAATTCTGACCCATCTAGTGGCCTATGATATTACAGACTAGAGGGACTACATCATGACAAAAGGACATCAAAGTATCTGGACCCTTGTGTATCCTGCCAATGACTAGAGAGATAAACTCATGCTTAAGAGCAGAGAGTGAGGCTCCTAATTCCATCAATATAAATACTAAACTACTTTTGTAGTACTGATAGATGCATAATTTATACTTTTATATCAAATTCTCCATATTTACTTGGCTAAATTCTCGCTATTTTGAGTAATTTACTTGTGTATTGTACTTTATAGGTTTGGGAAGCAAAGGAAGCAAAAGAAGGAAAATGGTGCATAAATGGTGAAGTCCTCATCAAGTTAGTAGATCATTCCCAAAATGGAGAGTAAGTCGGAAACGATAAGGAAAATTCAAAAAGAGGAAAGATGTAATCGTAAGCTACACCGGAAGATCAAGAAAGAAAAGAAATTTCTTTTGGATTCCTTAATTGCTACTACACCTACTCTTCTCCTGCCAAAACAACTGTGGAAACAGGACATTTCTATTTGGTCCCTCTCACCGACTTTTGGTGACTACTCTTTTTCAGTTTTCCACGTTCCTTGGAGGGCAAGCTACAGCTACAGCCTACAGCCTACAGCTACAGCTTGGTCACTCAGAGCCCCACTTTAAACCCAAGTTCCCTGGTCTGTGGACCTCTGGCCCCACGTCAGCCCAGCTGGTCATCTAGTGGGCTACGTCCTATTTTCACTCCCCTATACTTCTAAATTCTAATCTACCCTATCAAAGGGTAGATTTGGAAATGTACAGACCTTTTTGTACCACCTCATTAATGAAGTGACTCAACTTTAATTTTTTTTTTTTTTAGAATTAAATTTGGGCAATTTTCAACAATTAAATGACTAATTTTGGCTAATGTTTTTCTACTTAGCCAATAAGTGGCTAATTTCTATTGCTTATTGGCCAAAAATATGTGTCTTAATAAAAAATATAAAAAATAAAGTGTCTTCTTACACTTGAAATTATCAATTTCCTGAAAATAGCCACTTATTGGCCAGAAAAAACGTATCTTAATTAAAAAAAAAAAAAAAGCTGTCTTCTTACACTTTGCAATTATCATTTCCTGATTTTCATCAAAAAAGAAATATCATTTTCGGACAAAGAATGTGCAGTTACGCGTAACCCAGAAAAAAACAATAACGGCGGAAAATAAAAAATTTAAAAAGAAATAAATCAAAAAGGGTGAGAGGGCGCATGCACCTGAACAAAGGTTTTGCCCTTTCCGGCTTCCACGTCAGCAGACGCAAGTCTCGGCGACCTCCTCACACAATTGTCAATGGCCACATTTCCCAAACTACCCCTGGCCTTCTTGCTGGGCGAGGGCAGATCGGGCAATGGAGACAGTCTCGGCGACCTTCTCAGGCTCCGGTGCTCCTGCATTTCCCTTACGCCGTCTTTCACGGCCATCTCCGGCGCCGGAGCGAGCTCCGGCAGGCCGGCCGAGAATGCAGATCTCGAATCGACGAAGTTCAGCGGCCGTGCATGTTCGTCGCAAGCCACATTCTCGTCGAACACCGTGACGGCGAGGGAATTGGGGTCCGATTTGGATTTGAGAGAAGCCATGGGAAGAAGGTAGTAGAAAGCGAATCGGATTTATGGGAGTGTGGTGGTTTCTAACTTTCAATGAGTTCGAAAAGGTGATAAAAGGGACTGTCCACTGTCGACTGTCCTCTAGCACATGACACAGCTAACGAGGCAGTCAGTGGGCAGGACATGTTATTAATGGTCTAGGGTACAATAGCACTTCCACAGTCTAAGGCTAATTGTACTATTATTCTATTATTCTTTTATAGTACGTTTCGTTAGCGAAAAAGAAAGTAATTACTTTTTATTTTCTACAAGGAAGAGAAATTAAATTATTTTATGAGCCTTCCATTTTGGAGGAGATCTTCTAATGAGGACCACTAGACTGAGGACTAGTTGAAGAGTTTTGTGTGAGACATGATTATTTTCAATTACATTTTCACAAATCAACCGTTACATGTTTAGATATTTATGTGTAGATGATTTATGCAATTTTTTAACCAAATTGAAAATCATTAAGATATGGGAAATTTTGTTCGCACATCCCTAAATACTTTAATACACACCTCTTACTTAATACACCACCCATTTGATTTCTTATTCTATCATTTTGCTAAAGTCTGTTTAGTCCCTGTACTATGCCTCTCTCATCGTTTCAGTCCCTGACATTCCAATTTAATCTGAAAAGTCCCTGAGGTCTCAATTTCCGTCTAATAGGTCCATTCCGCGGGAAATTAGGAATTGGCCTTGAGTGAAATGTCCAATATACCCCTCAGTTATTTTTTTTTCTTTTTTTTTCCTTTTTAATTTATTTTTTTCCTTTTTTTTTTCCTTTTTTTTTTCTTTTTTTTCTTTTTTCTTTTTCCTTTTTATTTTTTTTTTCATTTTTTTTTTTTCCATTTTAATTTTTTTTTTCTTTTTCCTTTTTTATTTCTTTTTTTTTTCTTGTTTCTTTTTTCTTTTTCCTTTTTAATTTCTTTTTTTCCTTTTTCCATTTTAATTTCTTTTTTCTTTTTAATTTATTTTTTCCTTTTTTTATTTTTCTTTTTTCCTTTTTAATTTCTTTTTTCCTTTTTTTATTTTTCTTTTTTCCTTTTTAATTTCTTTTTTCCTTTTTTATTTCTTTTTTCTTTTTCCTTTTTAATGACCATCGTATTCTGCTGCATCAGTAGCGCCACGTCGGCGAACCAATCCAAATCGACCCGAAACCCCAATTCTTGTTCTCCACGCCAGCGGCCATTTTTCTTTTCCATCACTATTCTTCTTCTTCACTTCTGGTTTTTGTCAACTTGGCCATCAAAAACCACCATTTCAACCAAACCCAAAATCCAAATCACCATTTTGAGCAAGACCCAAAAACCTCAGAGTTTGAAAAAATGGTAGTTTTCAGTGAAAAGTTAAAAAATGGTAATTTTCAGTGAAAAGTTTCCAAATTGAGGCTTGATGTAGAGAGAGAAAGTGGGATTTGAGTGGGAGAGAGAGAAGTAGGCTGTGAAAACAAGAGGGAAGTGGTTTAGCGGCAAATTTCCGAGCTGATTGGGAAACAGATGGGTTGTGGAGTTTGATCGGAATGAGATTGGTGGGTTGAGGAAGTAGAAAGTAGGCAAAACGAAAAAGAAAAAAGAACTTAAAAAGGAAAAAAAATTAAAAAGGAACAAGAAAAAAAAAAGAAATAGCAAAAAAGAAATTAAAATGGAAAAATAAAAAAGGAAAAAAAGAAATTAAAAAGCAAAAAAGAAATGAAAAAGAAAAAAGAAAAAAGGAAAAAAAGAAATTAAAAAGGAAAAAAATGAAAAAAAAAAGAAAAAAAAGAAATTAAAAAGGAAAAATGAAAAAAAAAACGAAAAAAGATATTAAAAAGGAAAAAGAAAAAAATGAAAAAAAGAAATTAAAAAGGAAAAAGAAAAAAGAAAAAAAAGAAATTAAAATGGAAAAAGGAAAAAAATAAAAATAAAAAAAGGAAAAATGAAATTAAAAAGGAAAAAGAAAAAAGAAAAAAAAGAAATTAAAAAGGAAAAAGAAAAAATAAATAAATAAATAACTGAGGGGTATATTGGACATTTCACCCAATGCCAATTCATAATTTCCCCCGGAAAGGATCTATTAGACGGAAATTGAGACCTCCTGACTTTTCAGATTAAATTAGAATGTCAGGGACTGAAACGATGAGAGAGACATAGTACAGGGACTAAACAGACTTTAGCCCTTTTATTAAATACACCACTCAAACTACCTAAATTATCCTCAAATCTCACAATTCTATATAAAATCACTATATATAAATCAATATTAAAATCATCATGCTAAACTTTATCATAATCACAACATTCTATATATATCATAATGAATTTAAATGCATTTAATTATCAGAATCATCATAATAATTTTAATTTTCTTTCAATTATTATCATGCGACCTGTACAATCTTAACAATTTTGTTATTCAAAATTGCTGGTAGTCAAAATTGTTGAAAAATAATCAAGAACACATGAAGAGGATCCCAACTAGGTTTATAACTACATTGTTATTATTTTCTCTCCATTAGTTATCATGAAACAACATATACAATCATAAGGATTTTGTAATGCAAAATTGCTAGTAGTCAAGCTTGTAGAAGAAGATTCCAATTAGGCCCCGTTTGACAGGAAATCATGGTATGGAATGAGAATTAATTTCATTTTCCATTCAGATGTGTCATTTGGTTGTAATTAGAAATTGGAAAGGAAATAAAAAATGAGATCTGACTGGAAATTTACTCCCTCATAAAGCCTGAATAGAATTACCTAGTCAGGAGTGGTATTCTATTTCCATTTCTCACTGTCAAAGACAAAATTACAATATAAGTACGAGAGAATTAAGGCAAAAACTCTCTAGAGAAAAACCCTAGGTAAGAGAAAACGCAAACAGGGAATTGTGCTTGTCCGGCGACGCACCCTCACGGCGTCATCGTCGGACGGGACAGAATGGACCTCGTGTCCGGAAATAAGCTGTCCGGTCGGATAAGATGTTGCTGGGGGCTGACGGCGCTTTCCAGATCGCTTGGAGATTCTGACGGCGAAGGGCTGCAGTGGTTGGAGGGCAGGCAAGCGGGGTCGTCCTATCCTAGAATGGCGCGCGGACGGCGTGGTGGTTGGCGATATCGGAGGTCTGTTGGTGGTGCCCGAATGGCGTCGCTGGCTTCCTCTGGTTTACGACCCGATCAGGTTGCTTTGATCGGGTTTGGCCAGATTTGCTTGGAGATGGGGAGGGGTGGCCTGGCTTGCCGGAGTAGTGGGGAGGATGGAGGTTTGGAGGGTCAGATAGCTCTTGCAAGTCGTCAAGTTGGCGGTGATGGAGCTGCCGGTGGTGCGACGGCGTGGGAGGAGCAGGCGAGATGGATGCGTCGTGCTCTCTGCACTTCTCTTCATAGACTTGGGCTTGCCGGTACATGGGCCTGGGCTTTGGCTCTAGGCCCAGTTTATTATTTAGATTATTTCTCTGTTTTGTTCTATTATTTTGTACTCTTTGTTAAACGTGGCTTTATGCCAGAAATAAGTCCCTATCGAATATTGGTGGGGCGACGTGGGCTTTGTCCCGGATTGCACACTCAGTGTGCCTTGTCTGGTCTAGTGAGGCGACGAGCTATTTGCTTGATCAAATGGACGCAACCTCCTAGTGGCAGGATGAAATTGAGTGTCGCCGGATTTATTTCCGTGTGGCAACATAGTGGGAAAGCTGTTCTATTTGCAATGATGCTTCTTCGTTATAGAGTTATCTTTCCGGTATGTCACCGCTATCTCAAAGCAAATAGAGTAGTCATTCGTGCACTCTTTACTAATTGGTGCTTGTCAGAGTACATAGATTTTGTAGAGAGTCTTGGTATTATTTCAGGATGTTCTCTTTATGCTTACTGTAATCTGGGGTTCAGGCTCTACGTCCCCCCCTTGTATTCTGTAATTTCATTAATCAAGGCTTGAGGGCAGCCGCACCAGCCCCATTTCAAAAAAAAAAAAAAAAAAAAAAAAACAAAATTACATTAATTATCCCTCTAAAAAATTTATATTCCCCCACCAATATTCATTATAAGTTGATGTCATATCTGTACTTTAATTAGTAAAAGGGTGTTATTGAAAATTATAATTTTATATTTCATTCTTATGACTTACCAAACACTACAATAGGAATGGAAAATTAATTCCAAAATTTAATTTTCAGTGATGTTCCAAACACCCACATGGAAATACTAAAACATATTCCATTCCATATAGGTCTGGAAAGGAAAATAAATCTTTTTCTTATTTTGACATTCTTGCTAAACAAACGGGGCCTTAGGGTTTATATATATCATACTAGGTTTTATTTTCTTTCTATTAATTACCAAGAAACAATATGAACGATCATAAGAATTTTGTAATGCATAATTGCTAATAATCAAGCTTGTCATGAACTCATGACAAAGATTTCAACTTGAATTTATAACAATATTAAAAGCTATTAAACATATTCCAATTATAGTTCCTTTTCTAATATGAATGTCTTTTCAGTCATTTCATTTACCCATATAATCTGATTGTAAATGTAAAAAAATTAGAATGTGTATTAAGTATTTAGGGATGTAACCACGTGGTGTGGTGTGTTGGTCGAGCTGCCTAGTCTGGAACCCCCAGGTCTAGAGTTCGAATCACAGCTCCATCCAGTGGCCAGCAGATTTGAGGGACCTGGGTTAGTTAAAACACCCAATGGTTCGTGCGCCTGCGGTGCAGTGATTAGTCTGGCTATGCTGGGATACACTGCATGGGTGTGTGTGTTGGTTCTATTGATGTCTTCCACTCAAAAAAAAAAAAAAGTATTTAGGGATGTGTTAATAAAATTTCTCTTAAGACTTTCATAATCGTGATTTATCAGTTATGAACATGAACGGTTCATGTTTGACAGATTTGATTCGTAAATTGACTTGATCTAATTCAGTACCTTAACGATTAGCAATTTGGAAGAAAATTTTCAGAAATGATCTACTCATGCATACATAAACATTTAACGGTTGATTTGCCGTAATGTAATTGAAAAGTAGGTCTCACAAACCGTTGATTAGAAAGTCTTCAATTAATCCTCATTTTAGTGGTCCTCCATCCTAGCTCATTGATAATATAAGAAAAATTATTTAAAAATTTGTAATTAGTACAATAAAATAATGAGATGTGGTGAAAGAAATGGCAGACTTGAAAACCAGGACGCTAATATTGGCTATAGAAGGTGTCTCCCTATCATAGCCTCATGAAACGCGAAAACTAGGGAGTGCGGCATTTGAATTGCCAAAGGTTGCACCACCATCTAGTATTACTATTATTTTTTTTTATTTTTTTTTTGAAGGAGGGCCGGTGCGGCTGCCCTCAAGCCTTGATTAATGAAACCATAGAATACAAGGGGGGACATAGAGCCTGAACCCCGTATTACAATATGTAATGTATTCTAACATGCACCAGTTAGCAAAGAGTGCACGTCTGGCAACTCTATTTGCTTTGACAAAGCGGTGACATAACAGAAAGTTAACTCTACAATGGAGAAGCATCATAACAAATAGCACAGCTTTCCTACTATGTTGCCGCACGGAATCTACTCTGGCGACACTCTGTTTCATCTTGCCACTAGGAGGTTGCGACCATTTGACAAAGCAAGGAACTCGCCACCTAACTAAGACAATCAAGACACGCAAGGTGCCAATACCGGGACAACGCCCACATCTCCTTATTGAAAACAATAAATAAGCAATTACTAACAAAACAAAATAATTAAAAGCAATAAGCATAACTGCCCAAGTTGGGCACAATTCCTAAACCCAGGCCCAAGAACCATCCAAGATTGGGAGAAGGCCATGCCCGGCCCACGAACGTTCATGTCGTACCCCTGAAGTCGCACCACCGTCCACACCAGACCACGGCCGCCGTTGAATCCTCCCCACCGTCGCAGCAACAACATCGATCCCAAACCACATGCCTGAACTGAGCGAACGATTCCGAATGGCCACATGCAGGACCAGACCGTTATTACTGTTATTACAAGACTAAAATTGAATTTACAGGTAGTGAATTTTAAGAAGGGGTTTGCTCAGCTGAACCCTACTCTTCGTAAGCCCCAAAGTAACTTATTCGATATGGCAGGTTTCTCCACTAAAAAATTTGCTTCACTTCCAAGTTTTGGTAAGGTGTAGGAACAAATTGTTCTGAAAACTACTGTTGTGTCCAAACTTAGTAGACAGAAACGTTCTATAGCACAGTGGTACTTGACTCTGCTTGTTTGAATAAGATATCCAAACTTCTTGCTTTCATTCTCCAAAAAATGTTTTGTCTTTGAATGCTGATGAACTTGTTTTGATAATTTCCAATGAGAATGGTCATTCACTTTTCGCCCACCTAGCTACTTGGAGTGTGTCCTAATGATGATTTCTTCTAACTCATCAAAGGTGAAAAATCTTTCATTTCTTTTAAAAAAATAACTAAAAATCACATTTTGTTCAAGTAAATCCAGAATATGTGTCTGGCCCAAACTCTAGGTTACTTGACCTAGTTGTAATAGGGTTTGAATTAGAGATATTCATAGATATCCGATAAATTGTACGATTATCTTTCCTTGTACAACTCTGATTCTATGTCTTGTAATCCTCTATATAAATAGGCCTCTATTATCAATGAAAGCACGACTCAATTATCTCCCAATTTCAGTTGTCCTTAAACACGTTATCAGCACGACGTCCTAACCCTAAAACCTAATAGCCAAAACCCTAAATCCGAATACAAAACCTTGATAACTTTTCTGCCTCCGCCACACAACTTGAAGCCCTCGACCCCAAGAATCCAGAACCGGCGGCATGACCACTAGAACTGGCCGGAAACTTATCGAACCGGCCACCGGAATCTCTAAATCACCCACAACAAATACTCCACCGGTTCACCACCTTCCGGACCTCCAATTTCTACCAAATTTTTCCAGCAAAAGCTATCCAAACCAACGATTCAGGAACAGGAAGAAATAGCCCAAAAACCGGTCTAGAAGATATTGAACCGGCAGCTAAACCCTACTGCAAGAAAACCGGCAAAAAAGAGAAGAAAAAAAAGGGAAAGGAGAAAGCAGCCCACGTGCATGTGCGGCCCAGAAAAAAAAAAAAAAAAAAAAAAGGGGTTGATGCGGCCCACTGCAGAAGAAGTCAACGGCTCAGAAGCAGAAGATAAGCCCAAGCCCAGAAGCAGAAGAGAAGCCCACCAAGCCTAGAAGCCTATCCACGTCAGCGTCGCCGCGTCAGCAACAGCTCCGCCACATCAGTGCCACGTCAGAAGCTCCGACGACTTTTCCGGGCATTTTTCTTTCCACTTTTTCCAGCCAAATTTTCCAGCAACCTATTTCGAGGTTTTTTTTACTAAAAGTTCCCCTTTTTTGAGTTTTTATTCAATTTCTCTTCTTCTTCTCAGGGACTTGCAAACTCCCTTCTTCTACCCCCCCTTTCTTCATCATAGGGGAGACCTAATTAAGCCGAACTGTGGGGGTTCATGCGCACTCCAAGCTTAGAGCTTGTTGAGATCTCCAAAATTAGAGTTTGTAGAGAATTTATGTTTGACCACTTACGTCATTGTTTCGATCTAATCCAATACCTCTTGGAATTGAATTTCTTGGAAGCGATTACGCTCAGAAATTCCTAATTTCTTGGAAGCGATTACGCTCAGAAATTTTATATGTTTTCGTGGTAGCTTTTTCCGCTCCGAAACTAACCATTTTTCTTGTTCTCTTTCAGGATGAGTAACCTGAAAAAATTGGACTTTGCTCCATTGAGAACAACTGGCTCTGGATATCACAGGTGGGTTTGTGATGTCCGCCAGCATCTCAAGGCCGATGGAATCCTGGATATGTTCTCTTTTTTAAGTTGCCAACGCCAAAGAGAGTGGCACTCTGGCGTTATAGGCCATGGCCCCAGCTAGGATGCATGGGAGGCCCGTGGGTTCGAATGATACTTTGGCACAAACCAATCATTGGATCATCGACACTCAAAATCTGTCTCATGAGAATCTTCCAGATTATGGTTATCGTTGGGGGACGCCTCAATGTCAGAACCTATTTCTGAGAATATAGAGCTCTATGAAAATTACACTAGTGTACATGAGACGTGGGATAGAAACTTCATCATAATTGATGATGTAGTTGCGTATGAGTTTGTTGAGTCCGATGATATCGAACCACGCTCCGTTGATGAATGAATACCAACGTAAAAAAATTTGGCCTTAATGGAAAGATGTGATCCAGGTTAAGTTGGATTCTCTAACGAAGAGGAAGGTTTTTGAGCCAGTGATGCCAACACCTCCTGACATAAAACCTATTGACTAATGGGTCTTCGTTAGAAAGCGTGATGAGAAAAAGAGATGGCAATCTCGCCTTATGGCGCAAGGATTCTCATAAAACGCCCTAGAATCGACTACGATGAGACATATTCTCTCGTAATGGATGTCACTGCACTCCACTACCCTGTCAGTTTGGTAGTTTCCGAATAACTGATCATGCAGCTTACGAATGTGGTCACTACATATCTCTATGGGGATCTAGATACGGAATATACATGAAGGTTCATGGTGAACTTCATTTACCCAAATCAAGTGGCTCTAGACCACGGAGCGCGTTTACAATAAGATTGAAACGCTCACTAAAGTGACTACTTGATTGGGAAGGGATATGCCCGCGCGTTTCCATAATAAGTTTCGGATTCTATCGCGGTTCATGTTGGACATGATCTTCATTGGAAGCCCTTAAAGAGTTAAGGGAAACCGCTGAACACTTGAAATCTGAGTTTGAGATGAAGGATTTTGGGAGAACACGATTATGTCTCGGTTTGGAACTTGAGCATCGTGTTGATAGATGCTTAGGCATTTTGACAAGGTCAAACCTTCAAGCACCCCCATGATCGGCCGTAGTCTTGATCGTGAAAAGGATCCTCTTCGTCCGAAAGATGATAACGAAGATGTGCTAGAGGCAGAAATGCGTTACTTAAGTACAATAGGCGCATTATTGTACTTAGCTCAATGCACAAGACCTGACATCTCATTTGCAGTGAACTTGTTAGCTAGTTATAGCTCTGCGCCAACGCGACGCCATTGGATTAGTGTAAAAGATATCTTTTGGTACTTGAGATGTACGATTGATATGGGCTTGTTCTATCCCTACAGAGATATGATGGATTCGGACCCATCACACACCAGGAACGCCGCCAACACTAGCTTGTGTCCTCTATCCCCATCTCAAAACGACATGTGTTTTGGAAGGTCTTTCTGATGTTGGGTATCTCTCTGACCCACACAAAGGTCATTCCCAAACTTCTTAAGTGTTCACCATGGGTAAGACCGTGATATCTTGGAGGTCTACAGAATAGACCCTAGGCGCTATATCTTCTAACAATGTAAAGATTATTGCTCTTCACGAAGTGGTTCGTGAATGTATATGGATTGGATCCATAGTTACGCATGTTCGAACAATTGTGGTTTGAAGTCTACCACAGATGAGCCTATGAGCGTATAGGATAATGCTGCTTGTTTTGAACAAATGAAGCAAGGCTACATCAAAAGCGACAACACTAAGCATAATCAGTAACAACAGACTCTCCTCAAGATCAAAGTGAACTAGGTTCAATCTGAGGACAGTGTGGCAGGCTTGCTCACTAAATCATTACCTAAATTCCACTTTAGAGAAACATGTTGGAATCATCGTTTGCGGAAGTTATCCGAACTCCCATGACCGTTGTCATCAGGGGGAGATGCAAACATCAGGGGGAGATGTCTACATGTATGGTCTCGAAACGTGAAGAGTGTGTTGTGCTCTTTTTCCCCTTTGACGAGGTTATTTTTGTCCCACAGGGTTTTTGTTACTCGGCAAGGTTTTTAATGAGGCAACAAGAGGAGCACCACGTTTGGGCGACACAAGGGGGAGTGTTCAAGTAAATCCAGAATATGTGTCTGGACCAAACTCTAGGTTACTTGACCTAATTGTAATAGGGTTTGAATTAGAGATATTCTCGGAGATATTCATAGATATCCGATTAATTGTACGATTATCTTTCCTTGTACAACTCTGATTCTATGTCTCGTAATCCTCTATATAAAGAGACTTCTATTATCAATGAAAGCATGACTCAATTCTCTCCCAATTTCAGTTATCATTAAACACATTTCTCAATTTCACCTACAATAATAGATTAACAAATTAAAAAAAAAAATCCAACACAATCATTTCTCCCTTAACCAATGATTAGAGCTAGTTTGCTTTGCAAATTCCAAAAAAAAACCTACCATAATCAATTATGTGGATGTCATGACTGCCCGACTAGCTTCTTCTATTGCTCTGGCAAATGGAAAGCAACACCGGCCTGAAACCTTCAAAGGGGAAGAACTTCAGCAAGCCAAATATGTAGATACATAAGTTTTTCATAGTATAATCACAATTCCTATGTGGAATGTTTCATCATGCTTGCAAAATCAAGGGTACTTTCAAGTTGAAAGAGACTGAGGATGATCAAGTTATTTTTTCCTTATCTGACATGCTAATCAGACTAAGTTTTGCTTATGAGGTCCAGAGTTCTGATGACTTTAGTCAAATCACTACAAGAAAAAACACGTTTAGCAACTTGCAATTCACGTTGTCAATCACTTTTGACAACGTTTGGCGCATGTTGTAGATGCCAGAGTCATTAAAAGTCCATGAGTCCTTAACATCGCGCTTTGCACGTTGTCAAAAAGAGGCGACGCACGTTGTTGTAATTATTCAACAATGAGCTCTGCACGTTGTCATAAATTTTCGACAACGTTTCAAGTGTATGTTGTAAGTTTTAACAACACTCTCAGCATGTTGTCTTTAGTTTTCGACAGCATACATGGTATGTTGTCATATTACTGAATACGTTGTTATAATGTTTCAATATATATTATTGCACCCAATTTGCTGGGTTCTTTCCTTTACCTTTCTCGATTACTCTGTAAACATTCACCATTACTTGAGCACATTCCCATGCCAATATTAGTAGACTAACCATGTAAAAGAAAAATATACATTTCATTAAGAGTACCATATTGTCTAATAGATATATTCCTAACAAAAAATGCAAGACAAAGTACTGAATCCTTTGTGGATCATTGGTAATTGACAAAACAAGCATTGTTGTGACTACAAATATCATAAATTAAGAGGAAGTTCAATGGATCCTATCGGGTTCTAATGCTCTGTGCAGTTTTTCCAGTAACTTCAAGAATCCTAGCAGCTGGTTTGGCCAACGAAACCTGTAATATCTAAAGCTATGCCTGCGCGATAGATACTGAAAACATGAAAGCATTGTCCAACAGTCAGGAAACTAACACCAATCATCTGTGTGTTTTAGGTTATTAAATCGATTAACCTGTGGAGTGACATTTAAAAGGAAACAAAGATGATTAGTTTATTATTACTGCATCCCAGCAATAAATTACCTTAGAGCACAACAGGAAGACCATGTTGCAACAGATTCTCCTGCTGCAAGAATCCCCTTTCTAAGCATCCATGGACTGCTGGAAAAGCTATGCAAATGAAAACCTAAAAGTTAATGTAACCAAAATGTATGGAGTACAGAGCAACATTTGCCATGCAACTTCTAGCCTTCTGCTCAAAACCATTATGTGCATTACCCTAGTGAAATACATGACCAAAACAATATCTTTGAACCTGTGTTCTTTACTCAACATTTATAGTTTTACCCGACTATCCAATTACCAATAATGGAGTAACGATAGCAGCTAACTGCTTGACTACTTGCAGCTTTCTATCAAAAACATTCTGCTAGACAATACCTTTGATTGCCTTTACCATTTCCAACAGATCAAAAGCCTGAACATGATCACATAAAAGAAGGGCATAAATTCAAAGCACTGTATAGTAATAATTAAGTTGAAGATTACTTTAAGGCAACAAACCAACCTTAGAGATAGAAGTAAACCAGGCCTGCAAATAAGAAAATAAGTAAGCCCCTTGCAGATCCATGTCGGCATACCACATTTTGCATCATCTGCATATACACAACCACATTAACATCAATCTGATCGATCGTTATGCAAATTACACAAACCGAAACATCAAACGTTGCCACAAATACCTGATACACCATCCATTAGACCATCACTCTCAGAGGATGATTCCCAATACAGCTAAAATTAAAGTATTTCAAATTCACTCTCAAAACCACTTTTATCTAATTCTCATGAACATTCATTATACTGTCCACAGTTGTACACAGTAAGACTGCAATGTCTCATACTCACATCCTTCAATCGAATTTTTATATCAATTTCACTATCTAGCATGAATCATCTTTATTTTCAATGCATACCTAGTGTTCGACAATATGCCAATTCAGGAGGAACAAGCAAACATGAAGAAGCAAATGAATAACAGTGTTTTGCAGCTGCGAGGCTAAAAGCTGAGTTCTTCAAACAATTTTCAAGCTAAACAACATGCTGTGCTGATTAGAACGCAATAGGAACCAAGACGATGAAATTGAAGGTGCGAAACAGTGGAACACCTAATATGAAGAAAGAACGAAGTACCTTCGTAGCCGTAAACGCCAGAAATCCGGCCATCGAAATGCTTCGGAGATTGACAACCGAGGTCGGCAGTGAAAGTGGAGTCAGTGGCGCAGTCGCCGGAGCCGAGGCAGAGGATGAGCTGGTAAGGACGTAGCTGACGCTGGGCGGCACGTGGGAGGTACGCGAATGATTGGAGGACCACAGCCGAGGCAGAGTCGATCCTGCCGTCGGCCAAGTGGCTGAGCGGGATGTGCTCGACGGCGGCGACGCCGGAGAAGTGGTCTTGCTTCATGGCGAAGTCGTCGATGCAATTGAGAGCGACGGCGGAGGGAAGCCACGACATCGTTTCGTGCGGTTTAGGGTTTAAGCTGGTGAGGGCGAAGCCGTTTGAGAGAATGAGAGTCTAGAGCTTCAGAGTTCAATTCTTCAAGCCCAGGATTTTATACGTTTTGGATCTCTGATGGATTCAGAGGGCTGATTTTTTAATATTTTTTTTCTTTTTCTCTTTTTTTCTTTGAGAAAGATCGAGTTGAGTTTGTAGTGACTTTAGTCCACAGCCCACAGGTGCTTGTTGAGCACAATTGTTCTGCAAGTTTTCTTGTATCTTTTTTCTCAAAGTTTTAACAGTGTTCGCTGCACGTTGTTGTTTTGAAAATATTTAACAAGATGCATTTATACTTGTTAATGTTTTAATTGACAACTTAAAAATAAAAACGTGTAAGGTGAGTTGTCAATAACTAAATTAACAACATGCAAATGACGCATGTTGTGGTATACAGTTTTTAACAACACACATTGTTTGCCCGTTGTGGAAAACTATAAGCAACAACGAACATTTATAATATGTTGTAAATATGATGTTGTCGTAGACCATTTTTCTTGTAGTGTGAGATGATTACTGATAGGACTTTCATGAATTACAGTTGGACAATTCAGCCCCATAATTGCTCAAACAAGGGTAGTTCTCCAATCAATCATGCTAAAGTTTGATGATAACATTAAGAAAGAGAGGATGAGAAACATGAAGTTCTTAAATGATAAACAGTAACTCTATAATAATAATAATAATAATTAGCATTTCTCCACACATACTCTGCATGTGCAAGTTATTATTGTTATTTTTTTTTCCAGAAAATAAAAAAGAAAAGAGTTGGTTATTGCAGAGAAATGAAAATGAAAGAGAGAAAAGTGGGTTATGGCCTTATGGGTATTTTTTTTTTATAAATTTTTTTTAACAAAAATACATTTTGTAAATGTCTTAATTATCCTTGTGATTTAATTAATTCTCAAAGTTTATTAATCTTCTAGGGTCAATTCTATCAAAATTTTAGATTTTGGCTAACAAAGTCTCTTCTCTTAATAATAACTAGACTCCAAACACACCCTATGGGTGTGGATAATTACGTGGGAAGTTATTCTACAGAATGTGGAGAAAACTGATGCACATATTTTGTTTTTGATTTTTGATTTTTTTTTTTGGTTAAATTTCTTTTGTTTTTCTTTTATTTGTGAATTGACCATTTTGTCTTTCTCAAATATTTCAGTTCAAATGTTTTTTAATATTTGAGGGATATTTTGATAAAATTTTTCTGTTTTGACTGACAAACTCTCTTCTCTTAATAATAGTATAGATAATAATAATAATAATAATAATAATAATATTTTTAAAAAAGGAGGACATGATTGATAGAGACAAATAATTACAAAGATAATGGATGATTCAACATCCAATACAAGTCACTATAACCTAAAAGCTGGAGATGCGATTTTAGTCACACCAAACTGATTTAATTGTTCAACACTTCAATTGTTCTTCTCTTATGATGGAAAATTCAAACAAGAGGAGTCTTAAAATATTGAGATTCTAGGACATGGTCCAAGGCAGTGGATTGATCCCAAAAATATTCATACTTTGGTTGCAGTTATGGACATAGAAGATGATGTTTTTTTTTTTTTAGTTAAGATTTAATACGAGCAGAATGAAAAAATAAATTTTACAAAAATTAGTCCATATAACAATTGTGGAGGTATGGATAGAACCTCTCTATCTTGAATCAAAAGAAAAAAAAAAAAAACTTAATATCATGACTCATTCTAATCGTCTTGATCTCCTTGACTTTGGTTGCCATGGAGTTTTTCTCTTCAGTTTTTGTTTTTCCTTCTTTTTTAATTTGAAGGATTGTATTGTGGAACACCTTGTATATCTATTTTGAATCTTTGATGATCCAAAACCGTTTAAACTTTTTTGCAATATATATATATATATATATATATATATACATACATACATATCCTATACAGAGCGAGGTTAGGGTTTAGGGTCATTTTTCGGTCGCATATCCATATCTCAACCATTCAATTTTTAGGTACTAATGTATAGATCATCTCTATAAAATTTTAGCCAAATTGATGGTCGTTAAGGCATTGATAATTACCTTAAAACTAGTACGGTTCAGGTTGGACAGATTCAGTTTGTCCATTAGTTTAAGCGAGTTAGAGACCTTAAAAACCATCAATTTGGCTGAAATTTTGCAGAGATGATCTATACATTAGTACCTAAAAACTGAACGGTTGAGATGTAAATATACGACCGAAAAGTGATCCTAATCCCTAACCTCGCTCTGGATGGGCTACACTAAGGACATCCTTACCTAGCCTTAGGTACGGATTTCCGGTTTTCACCCACTTTCCGATCACATTTTCACATCTTAACCGTTCAGTTTTTAGGTCCTAATGTATAGATCACCTCTGCAAAGTTTCAGCCAATTTGGTGATCGTTAAGGCATCCAAAACTGCAATTTACCATTATAAATACGAACGGTTCCGGTTCGACAGATTCAGTCCGTTCATGTAAATTGCAGTTTTGGAAGCCTTAACGATCACCAATTTGGCTGAAATTTTGCAGAGGTGATCTATACATTAGGACCTAAAAACTGAACGGTTAAGATGTGAAAATGTGATCAGAAAGTGGGTGAAAACACCAAATCCGTACCTAAACCTTAGGTAAGGACATCCTTACCTGAGAAAAATCCTATATATATATATATATACAAAACCGTTCGAGAGCGGACGTCCGCAACCCAGAAAAAGTGCGGACGTCGCTCCTCCGACCTCGATCGAGCAGCGACGGCGGCGTTTCTGCTGCCGGACGGAACCAGGCCACGACGTGGAGCAGTTCAGAAGCGGCTGGAGTCGTCGACGAAGGGATCGACGTCGAGCTCGATGGGCTTCCATGGTTTCCGGCGAGCTCGCAGCACACCGCTGAGTTTCCGATCACCTTCGCCTTCGCCGCTTGCTCGAGGTCGTCCGGGATGTCCAGAGGGTGCGTCCGGCACCTGCAGCGCAGCGATCGCCGCCTTCCCTACGCCGGAGGAGCGACGTCCGCACTTTTTCTGGGTTGCGGACGTCCGCTCTCGATCCGGCCTCTATATATATATATACGAAAATGTTCTGAAGAGGACGTCCGCACTGTTGCTAAAGTGCGGACGTCGGCACTGCAGCTCGGCTCGGGGTTTGACGGAGCAGCGGGCCTTGGCGGGCGGACGGCAGGGGTCGGACGGAGCGGTCTGCAGTAGGTGGAGTCGCCGACGACTGGGTTGCAGCTCACTGCAGAAAACCTGCAGTTGCAGGTTGGGTTGCTGCCCAGAACCTACAACCCCGACCTCCTCCGACCTCGAACACTGCCCAGAACTGTCCGGGATGCCTCCAGCCTCCCTCCTGCAAGCCGCGCGCCGCCGTCACCGCTTCGAACGCCTCAGCTGCGTCGACGTCCGCACGTTAGCGAAGTGCGGACGTCCTCTTCAGAACCGGACTCTATATATATATATATATATATATATATTTATTTATTTATTTAAGTATTCTGTCCACATATGTCAATTTTGTAAAGATGAGACAGAGAGAAGTTTATTTAGACGATCACTATATACGGTAATAGTTAATAGTTTTTATTAATCATATATGTTACTGCACTCCACTTTTGTACGTACTGAGAAGAACACAACCTGCACTTTGACCTCCGAAAATTGAATCTTTTTCCAACTATAGAGAACAAGCTGAAATGATTTACTCCATTGTTTCAATTTGAGGGTATAAGCATGCAGCCGCTGGCCAGCTGCCAACTTTGAATTTGTTTGTAGAAGACGTTATACCTGGTAGATGACCCAGGGACAGGGATACACATAGAAGCCTAGCCTAGCTTGTAAAACACCACAAAACCAAATCAGCAAAAAAGGAATAGTCTCATTCATAAGAAAACCCAATACTTACTCTCATGTATATATACAACGTAGAACCTGATGCAAATTAACAAGGGAATTAAGATAGAGAACCAAAACAAAGAAACAAAGAGAGATTGATGGCTATGAGGCAACGCGTTGGTGCTACTAATACACGTCCAAGACAATCCATTCGTCCCACTTATGAGGATTTCCAGCCCCAGTTTGAATTGAAGGAAGAACCTGAAGCTCACATCATATATGTTCAACTTCCTGGTCTGTTACTTTTTAATATAGTTCAAATTACTCCAATTAATTTGTAGCTTGTGTGTTAGAATTATCAATTGCTTTCTGTATTGTTTATTATTTGCAGGTTTTTTGAAAGAGCAAGTAAGGATTACATTTGTGCACGCCCCTGGTGTGATCAGGGTCCATGGACAACGACCCCTTGGCAACAACAGATGGAGCCGTTTCAACCAAACCTTTCCTCTTCCACAAAATTGCCACGAAAGTAAAATTCATGGAAAGTTTAACAATGGCGTTCTTACCATTACATTGCCAAAGGAAGTCCCAAAAGTAGATCCTAAAGAAGCAGCGGCTGCAGCCAAGCCAATCCAAGAGACAAAGCCAAAAGCCGCTGCTGCTACTGAGGCAAAGCCACAGAAAGTCTTGGAGGACGACAAGGTTCCTTCGAAAGAGAAGGACCAGATACGTGCTCCTCCATCTCAAAAACCTGCTGCTACTGCTGCCCGAGACGAAAAACAAAAGGAAAAGATAAGTATTCCATCTAAAGACCCCCAAGTAGCTGCTCCTCCATCTCAAAAACCTGCTGTCGAGCCCAATTTACAGAAGGGTCAGGATGCCATTCACCAAACAGCTATTGCTACTGCTGCTAAAGACCCCCAAGTAGCTGCTCCAGAGCCAAAGGCACAAAGGGATGAGAAGAGGGTGATCGCGTTGAGTAGTGCTGCAAGTGAGCCCAAACCTCAAAAGGGTAGGGATGAAATTCCACCAAAAACTATGGGAGATGAAAAGGCGAAGGCGGACTACAAAAAGGAGGTTCAGGATAGATACATAAGCGAGGAAAATGAGAAGCCGGGAGAACCAAAGAATGCTGAAAATGTTGTCGACACACCTCTGAGTAAGATGACTGGTGAGAGAAGCACAGAAGAAGCTGTAATCGAAAGGTTTGCCCCAAATACTTTAGATAAGATAAAGAAGAAGAGCAAACGTTTTGGCACTGGTGTTGGGGAAGAGGTTTGCAATTCTGCAAAGCAAGGGATAAAAAATCTAGACAAGTGGGTAAATAATGAAGAAAAGCAGCTGTTAATAAATGTGGGGGCAGCAGTTCTTGTTCTTGTGGCATTTGGGGCTTACACGACCTACAACTTATGGTGCTCCGGAAAACCCAAGAACTAAGCATAGTATCTCTTCTAAATCACGTATACTATGTCATTACAAACTAAATGTACACAAAAGCATGCATTTGTATAGATACACCGAAGTTTACCTTAATTCAAAGATGTAATCTATAACTCCCACTGGAATGAAAGCACACTTGTCACTGACGATTACCTTTTAAGCAACAGATGAAGAGTTCATCAGGGGATTTTTTTTTTTTCAACTTAAGACCCGGAAATTAGTACCACGGTAAGCTCTGTTACATTTTTGTGAAACAGGGTTTTCAACGTTAGCCTCTACTTTGTTTTATACTTGTTAATGTTGTGGGTTTGAAAGAGGAGCTGGGAGATGTAATTAAGTTAACGTTGAAATCTGACGGAGAATAAACTGAAGGACAATTGAGATTGTATAGAGCTGGTTGACTCTCTGATTCAATTGAAATAGGGCCCATTTAGTGAGGGATCCATTTTTTTTTACTATTTTATGGATTGCTTATTAGACCTACTTTTTGATCACATATCCAGATCTCAACCGTTCAGTTTTTAGGTCTATATGTGTAGATCACTTCTGCAAATGTTTAGCCAAATTGATAATCATTAAGGCATTCATAACTGTGATTTACACTATAAGCATGAACGGTTCAGGTTGGACAAATTTGATTCGTCCATTAATTTAATCTAGTTTGATACCTTAACGATCATTAATTTAGCTGAAAATTTACAGAAATGATTTATATATTAGGACTAAAAACTGAACAGTCGGGATGCCGAAATACGATCAAAAAGTGGGTCTAATAAGCGATTCCTTAAAATGGCCAAAAAAAAAATCTCTTAGTGGAAGCCCTCTCTCTCTCTCTCTATATATATATAGAAAGATAGTAGTGAGGTGGTTTGTTGTTGCAGTTCTAGATTGGTATAATTAGGGTCAACAACTCCTTTTCTTTCCTTTTTTTTTTTTTTTAGGGCAAATGACAACTCTTATTCAAATTAAGGAGAAGCCTCCTTCAAAATTACATCAGAAACAAAAGCAAAAGTAGGAGAAATAACATCCCACTATGAAGATAGAGAATTAATAAAAGCAAAACTAGCTAATTTGTGAGTTACAACATTGGCTTGACGGTAAGCATGAGTGAAATAAGAACCCGACATCTCCTGAAGATGAAAGGTAATGTCATCATACACACGTCTAATAAAAGATGTATGGGGTTTGCTGTTGGTGAAGAGAAATTCCAAAGATAATTTTTTGACTCACCAATGAATGCGAACTGGAACGGGAGCTGACCAGGAACGACCAAGAAGCTTCTTTTGAGCGTTAACTTGGAGTTTGACTGTGGCCCGGACAAGCGGAATGGGGGTACCTGTAGAAAATACTCAAATGCCCAAGTTAGTAACTCTCTTAGTTGAGTGAAGTCAAATGAGTCAGAATGAGCTATTATACCTGGTCGTCGTGTCCCCCTTTTTATAGGTGTGGGAGGACTTGGGTCATATGTCACGACTACTATCATTCTAATACCTGTAATTACTACCATCTTAATACCAGTAATCAAGAACTGAAAAAAACGAAAATATCCCCAAAATTTCAGCAATATATATTTTTTTCTTCAGAGTCTCGATATTTAATTAATATACCAAGAAAATATCATGTGAAACTCGAAATTCTGGGAAATTTTCCTGAAATTCTCGAAATTCTGTCTAATGGCCCAACTGCCCAACTTGGGCCCAAACTCGAAATTATCTAATTTGCAAAATGCAAGGTAACGTTAAGGTGATTTGAACCTTGTTGCCCATGGTATGTCAGAACTCCTCAACCATCCCCACTGAGATGTAATTTGGGTGTACATTTTCACATATATACCTTCTTCATATATTTACCCTCTTTCCATCATTTCTCTCGAAAATTTATCGATATCGATACTTTCTCGACATTTCGGTCAAAATATCTATTTTTCTGACCTCGATAGTCGATATTTTGGTCCTTGCCTGTAATTACTGTAAGCTTTATGACAGTCATTATTGTCGTGCTTTATGGCTGTAACGATTACAGCACTATTGCTGTAATCATTGTCGCGATTTATGGTCGTCATCATTGTTGAATTTACAATCGTACTTATCATCGGATTCATGGTTGAAATCATTCTCATATTCATGGTGGGGTTAATTGTCATGATTGTGGGTCCGAATTTACTGATCACCCCTACAAGTACCCCCAAATTTTCTTTTAGGACACTCGTCCTAAGAGGAAATTTCTAAAATTTGGTCTCGACCTAAACCCAATTAGGAGGTTCCCTCTCTTTTGATGCTGTATGATCTCCTTGTCCTTGAGCGTTCATCTTAATCGCCCTCCTCGAGCATTTGCCTTTTCGATTCTACTAGTGTGTTTGATTCCATTTTGATCCTGTTTTGTGGTTCCCTAAAACCATGGGGTGCATTTTTGATTTTTAATGACATTCATCCCAGGGAATTGGCTTGTGATTTTCTGATCCATATCTTCCCTTTTTCTCAATTTATTCCTCTATATATTTTTTCCAACCCTTAGGCTGGGCATTTGAAAATGTTGGATGGCTATATTGACTTCTTCATGGGGGGAAGTCTAAGGTGTGTTGATGTTTGTCATGCATCAACTTTTTAATAGATATATATTAAATTAAATTAATTAGTGAAACCTGTTGTACAGGTCAACAAGTTATCCACTTATAATTTGACATGTGTACTTTTTTTAAAAAAAATTACTGTTCTAAGTACTCATTTATTGTTTTATATGTAAATCGTTCAAAAACTTGTAATGAAGATCGTAAATATAGTAATTACTTTTATTACAACTATAATTATTACTAAATACATCCAATGTGGTCGTTTATTGTAAAGTATCTCATCGATGATATAATTTCCAAAAGAAAGGTCTTTAATTATAAAAAAGAACAACTAGATTACAAGAATAAGGACTTGAGAAATTTTTGGTCTAATATGATCGTTTACCATATAAACAAAACATTTGTTGTAACATTGGTAAAGTGATCGTCTTTTTTGTAAATGGAATCATATTTCAAGTAATTATTATAAATACAACCATAATTACCACTTTACACCTCGATTGTTGTAATTTATAGTAAAATGCACTGTCAGACGAGTAATTATCTCATGGATGATAAGATTTACACAAGAAAAGTATTAGTTACAAAATAGAGGACTTTAATGTACAATTAAGGACTCACGCCTCATTTACTATATATACATAAAGTTTTACCACTTTGACAACAATCTGTTGTCAAAGTAGTAAAATGGTTCTCAGACTTGTAATATAAAAAATTACAGCAAATAAGAGCTTGATTACTACTTCTACAACAATTTGTTGTCTCATCAATCACATGGTTTTCAAACTTGTAATATTGAAGAATTACCACAAATATATACAACCTTGGTTACTACTTTGGACCTCGATTGTCGTAAAATCAGGAAAAAAACATCGTCAAATAAGTAAATAACTCCTAAAGGATAGTAGTTACAAGATTGACGACCTTATTATACCATAAAGAACTCACCACAAATTTACTTAAATATATGAAGTTTTACCAGTATAGCAACACATTCGTTGTTTTATTAGTAAAATGATTATGAAAACTTATAATAGTGAAGTATTAACACTTATTACAACTAGATTACCACTTTTTACCACAATTCGTTGTTTTATTTGTAAAAAGGCTCTCAAACTTGTTATAATGAAATATTAACACTAATTACAACTTGATTGCCACTTTTTACAATAATTCGTTACGTCATCAATTTTATATGACTTAGGCTTGGAATATTAAAGCACTATCAAAATTACAACCTTCATTACTACTTTTGACCTCTATTATAACTTTATAAGAGAATATGGTTAAATAGTTTTTTTTTCCTCTCAAAAGATCAGATCTATCTGCCTTTCTCTTCCTTTCTTCTTCTTTCTCTCTTCTTCCTTCTTGGTCCATAGTTGAAATTCTAGTATATCAGAGCCATGGCGGCCTGACCATCGCTCTCCTATCACTTCTCCACTGCAATTCTTAGTTTCTTTCCATCCTTAGTTTCTCTTGTGTTTGAATTTAGAGAAATCTTGTGTTCAAATTTAGACAAATCTAATAGAATAGCGGCAAAACTTTCCTGGCAAAATCTAGCGGCGCATTACCCATCTAGCGAAACCGTAACTAAGTAATGACGGTCGAAATAGCAGCGCATTACCCATCTAGTGAGACTTGATGTGGTTCCCTGTAGACTTTCTTGGAACGATTTGGTGGGACTCGATTTGGGTTCTTTACTTTTACTTTACCATCCGGGTCTTGTTGAGTCTGTCAATTTGATGTAATTTTTGAGGTGGATGAACTGATGTTTGTTGATTTTGCTATTGTAAGTTTGCATTTTGACATGTAAAAATTGTAGCTTAGCTCTTGGTTATATAACGACTGGGAAATTTCAGAGACGGAAATTATGGGAATTCTTCGATTTGGGGCTTTTCCATTCTGGAAATTTCGGGGTCTGATAGAGAGTGAGAGTCATGGGCCTTCTAAAGGTGGCGGAGAGGCATGGCGCCTGCCTTCTGCAGGTGGCCTATCTCCGGCTTGGTAAGCTTCCGGTCGCAGCCATGGAGGAAGAGAAAGGGGTGGATTTGTGGAAAACTTGAAAAAGAGAGAGTGTAGAGAGAATCGGAGAGAAATACCTACAAAAAAAAAAAGGAATAGGAGAGAGGAAACTTGTGAAAGTACTAAGTTACCCTCTGATAAATGAGTAATGACATTAGAGTAAACGGTGTTAATGACGTTGTGTCTATATAGTGGGTCGGACGTTACATTTGGTGTACCAAAGTTCATAATTTGTAACTTCGTGTACACAAATGCATAGTGGGCTAAACTTCATGTACTATTTCTAAAATTTTCCCTTTCATGCCCCATCCGCCATAGCGATGCCTACGAAAAGGATCCATTTCAACCTTCAGCCAAGGCCCAAACGGTTTCCCTTCACCAGGAGAAGGAACTCCACAGAGATTACAATCACTAGTCCAATGATCCACCATGCCGCATTTGAAACATAAATCTGGAAGAAGTTCATAAGGAAATTCCACCCAACGATCCTTCTAATCTTTAAAATGAATTAACATTCTCCGCCATAGAGATTGAGTGACATCAAACCGAACTCGGATGCGAAATTAATCACCCAGAGAATCCCCATTAACATCACAGTCCACTTCTTGACAGACTCCGATCTGGTTACCAATTAATCTTCCCAAACGATCACATATACTAAGAAGTGGCAAGTGATACACACGAATCCAAAAGGCCACTGAATTTAGAACAACATCAGAGATTGGAGAAGCACCACCAACTTGAGCCAACACAATCAACTTCCTGTCAAAAGCCCATGGTTCGTTATCCAATATCTCATCAGCATTTGTAAACTGGAAGAGATACCGATTGTCCCTGCAATCACGAATCACTAAATCATTCGGATGCCGCCATAGATCGATCACCATGGTTTTGAAGTAGCGATAGTTATAAGGTAGCTCAGAAAGAACAGTACCCACCAAACAATAGCGGAATTCGGAGTGCACATTCTCCAGCGCCGAAAGATCCACATTAATTCCTCTTTCTTCCCGTTCAAATAATTTTAATTTTTGATGGGTAGGGGAAACAGGATCCGCGACCCTGTAAAAACAAAAGAACTGTAAGCAAAAGTCGTACAACATTAAAGAAAAAGCGGAAGAAGAAAAGCGTGCACAGAGCACTAAAGGCGGAGAACCGCAATGAGTTCAGAAGCACTTATAGTACAATTATGGTTAATTGAAAAAGGAATAGGGAATTACTTCTCCTTCCCTTTACTGGAGGCGTGCCAAGGGGGATCTTCATCCATCAGTTTCAGTAAATGGATGACCCAGATTGAAAGTCAAAGAAAGTGTAAGAAGATGGAAGAATCGAAGGAGTTCTTCTCCTTTTTACTTTAGGGTTTTCTAAATTTTATTTTCAATATGTAATTGGGAATCATAAAAAAAAAAAAAAAAAAAAAAAAAAAGTTGATACAGGTTAACGGGTAAGCAGGTTACCATTATTGAATATTTCAGACCGTCAGATATATTCAACTTTTAATTAAATCCAACGGTCTAAAATATTCAAAAAACTTGATGTATGACATACGTCAACATATACTAGAATTTTCCTCTTCATGGATCCTAGTTTGATGGACTGCTATTTGAAGCTTAAAGAAGAGCTTAATGTGCTTATTCAGAAGAAGGTGAGTCTAAAATGATTTCACTTAAACAACATAACACGCAGAACTTGCAACCCGTCTAGATTTGTTACACTCACTTTTCTCCCTGAAATCTTGCATTCATAGAAGTATATTGAATCAAGCTTTTTTAGGGTCAAGGTAGTTGTTTATGGGTGTGTTTCTCTGCCTAAGTTTAGTTATAGAATGGTTACCTGCTACTTTCTCTGAAGCTGTGAACTTTGTGGACTTGCAAGGATAAACATAGATGAATGGGGACCATAAAAGAAGCGGCTCTCTTGTTAGACAATTCTTTTTATCTACTTGTATCAATGTTTTTTCTGTAGTTTGTCATTACAAAAATTTTATCAAAAATTGTGTACAATGGTCTACTTCTTTTAAGAACTTTATTTTCAAGTTTTCAACCGCCTTCTTTTCTTTCAGATGGAGATAACTAGCACATAAGAAAGCCTACATTTGCATGCATCATTATGTTTATGGGACTAATGAGCTATTAGACATTTTTGTTCAAGAGTTAAGACCTTACCAAGTTTGGTGCTTTTGGCCTTTAGTACTAGATTCATACACATTAATATATCAATCTATCAGTCTAATTAAGGAATATGCAACGCTCTCCTTGAAATAAATGGCTATTGTTGACTGGTTTCCATGTTCTGTATACTGAGTTCCACAATTCCAACATTATGTATCTTCCTAGCATGCCCTGAATTTTGTAAAAAATGCTGCTTTGATCCAATACCACCACTACAATTATAAGCTACAGCCACTTACCATGTTCATGGCTTTATACAGAAAACGACAAGTAAGAGACACGTTTATTCGTGTCCAATGCCCAAAGCCACGCTGCAGCCACTTTTAAAAATGTCAGTGCGCTGTGGAGCCGTTGCCATCCTTCAAATGTGCCACATTCCAACTCTTTCGTGGGTATGACAATGAAGGGACCCACAATTATGTGTGCCAATTCTAAACTATTTTAACAATATTTTATTAGGTTCAATACAAACCATTAATACAAACTGTGAATATCTCTATTTGCAATTTTAAAAAAAAAATTATTAAATAAAAAGATGCATAAAATTAATCATTCCAAAATATTTAATTATAAAATTCCTGAAATCATTCAATTACAACTTCAAATTTCTCTACATATGAAAGAAACAAGTGCATTTCACTAATAATTATGGTACCAAGGATCAAACTGTAAACATGAAAATCAATTGCCAACTTCAAGCAACCACATAATAATGCATACAGAACCTAAGAATATTTTGTCTACAAGCTTTGCCTCATTTATGCCGCAACCTTATCTCCAATTGTCTTGATAGCGCCTTCTTGATATCCTAGAACAACTACACTTGCTGAGGCAAATTTAGCAGCAAAGCCCAACAAGCATTTTCACATCTGTAGGATCAATCATGGGTAATCAGTTGCTAAAAATAACTAGCACAGCAAACCACTAGCACCATAGTGCAAAGCAATGAGTATGTAGTTTATAATTCGAGGTTAACATATTTAAACTTAAAAGGACCACGTTAAAGCATGTAAAGATGAGGGAAACATACTACTACATATCACATTTATGTTATAAGATACATAACTCCACAACTGCGTATCACATTTATGTTATGAGTTCTGGTGCAAGAAGCTTCCCTGACTTCAGATAGTCATCAGGCGTTTGCATCAATATCATCACAGTTCAAATAGCATCTGAATTGATAGGACAGCAGTGAAAAAAAACTTAAAACACAAAAATAGATTGATGTATGTTGAAACCCAAGTCACCAAAAAAGAATTGATTAAACACATAATTGATAGGAGCATTATAATGCGATGTTTTAATAGTTATTTTCTCATATTTTACTTAGTTATTTCCTTAAATAAATCAATTTTAATAAAGTTTCTATTTTTAGGTACCTTAGAGCAAATGGATAAGAAATGAGTTTAAAGACACATGAGAAGGATGTGAGACGTTGGAGATGACAAAGGCAAGGCATAAGGATGGAGAAATGAGCTAAAATGAATAAATGAAATTTTCCTGGTCCATCCAGGAAATCCTGGTCCGACTAGGAAACCCAGTCAAAGAAGAAATCCTAATGACACAAGGAGTCCTAGTTGAACTAGAAAAGAAAAAGAAGATTCTGGAACGTTCAAGAACATTTCATGTGAAGAGTCCTTGTTTGATTAGGAGTCCTGAAGACATAAGGAGTTTTGATGGAGCTAGGAAACCTGAGAGCACTTGGAGAAAAAACGCATGAAAGTCCAAATCAAGAAATCTGCCCGTGCAAGTCAGTCAACTTCGACAGAGCATTGAGAGCAGGTCAAAATGAACTAGATGATGATCTTTATATTGATGGAAAGCTTCGAATGTCTAGTTTCCAGAGATTTTTTTATGGCTTATTAATATCATTTTTCTAGAAGAAGTTATGGCCTATTTAGTACAGGAAGGTCAAGCTGCCTGGGAATCGGACTTTTGACGGGAATTTCTGTTTGGAGGCCCAAATCACAACAGGAAGTCCATGGCCGAATTTATGCTTCATATTTCAGATAATATTACACATGGGGATGTCCTAGAGGTTTCCAGAAGGGTTTGGCATCATCCTTGGAGAGTTTTAAGGGATTACAAAATGCAGAAAGGATGGAAACAAGTCCAGATACGTTGCTTGTTGCTCACACCCCTATTTGGACGAATTTTAGGAGATAAAATCAGAAAATATTCATTTTAATTCAGCAAAGATTATCTTCCTAGAATCAAGGTGCAATTTTGAAGGCTTCTCATTGGTTCAATGACACAAGAATGCTGACGTGGATTTATCTGATTGGTTGGAGTTGTGTGGATCAATCAGATAATTCCTAGAAATTAAAAGAAGGATCCAGAAGGCTTGGACATCCCCTATATATAGATGCATCCTTGGGACGTCCTCATTCATCAATTCTTTCATTCTTTTCACACACCAAAAAATCAATTCCATTCTCTAGTCTTCTAGTTCTGCGTCTTCAAGCAAGGAGGAGAAGAAGGCATGCAATACATCAAATTCCTAGCCGCCATCCACCCTTATGTCGTCCCTAGAAGGTTGCTTGCTTTCAAGAATCTTCAAGTTCTTCGTCTCAAGGCTTGTCATCCATCTTTCACGGTGTATTTCATACTTTCTTTTGTTTTCCTTTGTTTGATTCGTAGGGTTATGAATTCTAGTTAACATGACGTTAAGGGCAAAGTTTAAAGCCCGTTTATATGTTTTGAAATAAAGTTTTGATTTCTATGTGTTGATTTCTATGTTGCTTATGTGAGATTGCTTAATTGATTTTGGATTATAGAAAACTTTTATATGTATGTGTTCTTTGGTGGCCAACTTAGGATATATGCATGTAATTGGGGCTAGATTTAGGTAAACAATTCACCTAATAGTTTTGTGAACCTATTTCATAAGTAGTAAAGGCTTTGGACAAAAGTCGAAATCAATTAAGGAGGATTGCAAATAAATTAGCTTTCTCATACTAGATTGTGCACTTTGGTTGACAGCCTTTCTTTGTTCTTAATGCGTTGAATGTGTTCTTGATTAGCTAGCTTTCTAGACTATGATTGCATGTTCAATAGGTTTAATTTAGGTGCTTTCACTTAGATGAAATATTCAAGGAAAGTAAAATATGGGAAATCGTTTGCTTATTTAGTAAAGGCTTTGGACAAAAGTCGAAATCAATTAAGGAGGATTGCAAATAGATGAGCTTTCTCATACTAGATTGTGCACTTTGGTTGACATCCTTTCTTTGTTCTTAATGCGTTGAATGTGTTCTTGATTAGCTAGCTTTCTAGACTATGATTGCATGTTCAATAGGTTTAATTTAGGTGCTTTCACTTAGATTAAATATTCAAGGAAAGTAAAATATGGGAAATCGTTTGCTTATTAATGTTTTACATGGTCAACTTCTTTTTCATGACATAGAAAATCAACTATAGGAATTGTAATCGGATTTCTTGCATATGAATGTGGTTTTGATCTTTGTTCCTTGCGTTCCACCCTTGAATATGTGTTTTTACATTTTCTTTATTTTATTTATTTTAATTTTTGATTTTATAATCCTAAATCCCCCATTTAATTTCATGTGTATATTTTCATTATTTGTTTTATTTTTGTAAATAATACTTCCTTCTTTTATTAATTCTTTATTTGTTTATGCAATTACAGGTGTACCCTCAATCCCCGGCTTGAACGATCCTTACTTATTTTATACTAACAATTACATTTTGCAGGGTTAAATTGCGCGCTTACTTTTAGCATATCAATAATCTCAGTAGATAACTAGATACACATAATAGTTTGCTTGTAACTATGCATTGCACCTATGAAGGTTAATCAAACCACATAGAAATTTAAAGAAAATTGTCAACAAGTATTTACCTCATAGTTTGAATCACAATATAGGTATCAAGATATTTTCCATCCTTTTTAGCATGTCCAAAATAGCTTCCATCACCTAGCAATAGTAAACAAATGAAATAAACAACTTGAAAATCAGAGGTTTTTTGTATGTGTTAGGACCATTAATCAGTCTTTATAGTGGAAATGAAAAGGTAATCATATTAAGCATTCTAATTTAGGTAGTAACTGTCATGTAAAGGCAGACAAGCATTAAGTGCTAGTTTGTCATGCATAGATACAAGTATTTCCACACAAGTCAAAGTTCAAGGTAAATGAAGTTGACATGAACTTTTAAGAAACAAATTTATTTCTGGACTCTTATAATCAATAAGCATACCCGAATGTTACTGTTACATCATCTTAGCAAGGTTCACCAATTAGGATTCCCATGCATTTAGATCATAGACCAATTATGTGGCTAAACTCTGAAATAACCAAGAACAACCTAATATCAGTCATGTCGCTAAACTAAAAATAATGTTTCATCCAGAAAACACGTACAATTCATATGAGGATGATCCTCCTTAAATTTCAAAGGTAAGGAATTGAAATTACAATACTTAAAACACAAATTCAAACCAAGATTTGAATTCACAGGGAAAAAAAAAAAGGTAGATGGAGCAATTACTTGTTAGTTTCTACAGGGATTACCAAACATTTTTTTTTCGGACTAAATTGGGTTAATTCAATTTGACTCAGAATCTAAAATGTAAAATTAAATACATAGAAAAACAATTTCTAAACTTTACAGATAAGCACAAGACCAAAAACTGAAATGCAGAATGGGAAAGATCTTGAATCATTATGAGTCTAAGGAGAGCAAGAACGATCGAGAAGGAGGGAAATATATCATGTACTAGTAGCAAAGAGGGAAAGATCTGAAGTTCTAAACCTTTAAGAACTTCAAGATGGACTCGCTCCAGCTTGGCTTGGCTTGGCTTCCACCATATAGGGAGATCTGGACTTGGTGGTGTATGCCCTCCATGGATGGCGGCTAGGTTTGGTTTGGAAGGGAGAGAGAATTTGGGTGAGACAATGAATCCGTAGAGTGCATTCAACAGCACAATCGATTTTTTTTTTCCTGTTGGTCTTCACACTATATAACCCTCCATCAGTCCATCCCATCATTTTTAAATATAAAGCTAGCCACGTTCATAGATAATTGTGACTAGATAAGATAAAAATTAATAAACAATTGCCTTCACCACCATCCTAGGCACTGGTGGGACTAAAGTCACTGTTGATAGAGAATTACCCACAGTTGTTTAAATCATGGGCAACCAAAGTGTGGCTGTTGCTCAGTTTTGTTGTAGTGTACGATAGAAAATTGAAACTTACACAAAAGAAAATGAAGTGATTCTAGGTCTTCTGAGTGATAATCCATTTCTATATGATGTAGCTTCAAGATCCAAGTCTCGATATCCACAAGGAAGGAAAGTATCTCATGATTGCTGTTCAAGAGCTGGTATCTGGAGATCAAAGGTGTAGGAAGATTTGTGTTTGGCCTTGATAAGAGGAAGCCAAGTGTATCTGGTGATAACAGCACATTCACAAGAGATGGAACTGTTAGAACACCTGTTGAACAAGATATTACATAGATATTTGGGAAATTTTTAAGAACAGTACATGAACTTAAGGCCACTCTGAATTTTGGTGGCCAACTTTTATATAACCCAACATCAGTACATGGACTATGAAACCCGACACACTTTGTGTACATGCCGTCACTAACACTGTTAACCCTTATCCCATTATTTATTTTTTAAGGGGTAATTTGGTACTTTCATCTCTCCCTCGCCCTCTCTCTCTCTCTTTGTGTGATGCCAACGCAAACCAAAAACCCATATCCTCTCTCTCTCTCTCTCTCTGATGCCAACACAAACCAAAACCCATCTTCAAAATTGGATTGAACCAAAAACCCATCTACCTCCTGACGAGATCGAGACGAGTTGGGTGTCGTAGGGGCATCAATTGAAGGCGGAGGATATGCACCAGTGAGGTCGG